>NC_136015.1:25066924-25071924 GCF_048128805.1 Centroberyx gerrardi | reverse complement strand
CAACTTACACCTTCTCTTACCACAAATCCTGATATATCCAACTAACTAAATCTGAACGCTACAAACTCGTCCAGCTGCATCTGATCTTATCTGATTAGCATCATTTGTGTTTTGAAATATTGACTAAAATTTTATGTCAAAGATAGATATATCATATAGTGAGATGGATTGAAGCCCTTTGTATTTTACTTTCATTATTCACTTACCCAACTTGCCCTTTAAAACAAACTGTGGACCGATCTTCTGAAACCACGGTGTCTCTTTGACTTTTCCATTTCCCATTCTCCTCAGTCCCACCATGACCCTGCTCTCTCTCTCTCTCTCTCTCTCTCTCTCTCTCTCTCTCTCTCTCTCTCTCTCTCTCTCTCTCAGCCTTGTAGTCTTTATTCTGACCCTCGGTATAATTGAGGTGAAGGAACGGCGGGTACAATCAGGATTTTTTTTTTTTTTAAAAAGAAAAGAAAACAGATCAGTAATTCTAAGCAGAAAAGTTTCCTCCGCGCTTCTGAAAGTATATCAGATTCCCCGGTTGAATTAACTGAGAGAGAGAGATAGAGAGAGAGAGAGAGAGAGAGAGAGAGAGAGGAAGAGGAGGAGGAAGAGATAGAGAAATAGATAAAGCAAAATTGAGAGAGAGAGACCCAGAGAGAGAAAGAGGCCACTTTCTCTGGACTTTTGCAGTACATTCACGTTTAGAGACACAGGGGAGAGAGAGAGAGAGAGAGAGAGAGAAAGAGAGAGAGAGAGAGAGAGAGAGAGAGAGACAGAAGGAGGGAGAGAGAGACTCAAACAGAGAGAGTGCCTGAGGGAGGGTGAGAGGCGTAATGAGGTTCTGTCCACTGTATAATTAAAACAGTGGAGTCCACTAACCCGGGTTCAAAGCCCCATGTGTCTGTGTGTGTGTGTGTGTGTGTGTGTGTGTGTGTGTGTGTGTGGGTGTGTGTGAGTGTGTGAAATCACGTCCAAAATAAAAAGATACTCCAACCTTTGACCCCTTGCAGCAGGGGCGCTGTTGCAACGGCTTGAAACCAACATTTCTCGACTGGTACTGGCACAGTGTGTGTGTGTGTGTGCGTGCGTGCGTGTGTGTGTGTGTGTGTGTGTGTGTGTGTGTGTGTGTCCACATGTTCCTTAGAGCGCCGATATCTGTCAGTATCAGAAATATTTATGAACTGTGTGAGGAGTTCGGTCCTGACATTATGAAGGAGAGATGAGCGAAGGTGGAAGAAACTAATTCCATTTACTCACGTTGCTGTAACTGAGTCACTCTTTTTTTAAAGTCAGTATTTTTTGTGCAAAATTTGCCGAGTGCACCTTTAATAGTCTTTCTTTTTCTAGTTCTTTGAGATTTGTTTTTAGTCAAAGCGTTATTACCAAGTGTGAGAACATGATATCTGTGCCATATGTGCAGATGAGTATTTTTTAAAGTCAGTCATTTAAAGTCAGTAATTCCAAGTGTAGCTTTACTTCTAGTGCTCTGAGATTAATTTTTAGTGAAAGTGTGACATAAATAAAATGTATTACCATAGATCACTAAGTGTGAGAACATGATGTGTGTTCTGACCTGTGCCCCCCCCCCCTCCCCCCCCCAGTACCTCTGACCCCGGCGAAGAACCTGCGTTTCTCGGACGTGGACCACAGCTCCGCCCGCCTCAGCTGGGACTCCGCCTCCAGGAAGGTGAACGGTTACCGCATCATGTACGTCAAGACCAACGGAGTCCAGACCAATGAGGTGAGAGGAGGTTAATGCATTATAATGCTTTTAATGACATAATAAAGATGTAAACCAACGAAAGAAGAAATAATAAATATGACAAATACTGATATCATTACACTAATGTTACTCATTTCAGTGACAAAGATGAGTGTGTGAGTGTGAGATAGCTAGGCACTTGCTATCACTTGTCATTTGATTGTGCGTTTGTTCAACGCGTCCCGGCTTCCCGGCTGGGTGGAGTTTTCCATCGTAAGTTCTGTGATTGGCCTGAACGTCCAGACCCCGCCCCGCCGGCAAACTGCGGTGCGACAAATGAACTGAACCAGTAAAAGCGCCAGGGACAAAATCCTGTTTTCGAAAGGGCTCTAGGGAAACGTCCCGGTCAGTGACTCAGACCCGGACGGACAGGGTAACGGTGTCCCGTGTGCCTCAGGTGGACGTGGGTCATGTGACCTCCTGGCTGCTCAGGAACCTCACCTCCCTGACGGAGTACACCGTCGCCATCTTCGCCGTCTACGACGAGGGCCAAGCCGAGCCGCTGACCGACAGCTTCACCACAAGTACGAACACACAGCTTCTTCTTCTTCTTCTTCTTCTTCAGCTTCTCCTTCTTTACCTCCAGTCTGTCAGTCAGTATCTTTAACCTGTAGACTTAAACTACATTATCTAATTCTAAGCTCTTAAAAAGTCTTAAAATGTCTTAAGTACAGTTATCAGAGGTTTTATTTTCTTTACCATGCAATGAGGTTCTTCTTTGTCCATTCTTAGATTAATACAGAACAGTTTTAACTGGTTTAGTTGTACAAAATTCATTTTATCTGTTTTCATAAACATAAATGGACTTTAAGTCTCTTAACAACATTTTCTGGTGTCGTTTTGTTTTTTAAATTGGTCTTAACTTCAGTCCCAGGCAGCACTGAAATTGTCTTAAAAAGTCTTGAATTTGTCTTCCAAACACCTGCAGAGGACCCAATCAATTGGATTCTAGTCTAATTCTACTTCTATTTTTTTTCAATTTTTTTCTTTTTTTCTATATTTTTCTATTTCTGTTCTATTTTTCTAGTATTTTTCTGTTTTTTCTATATTTTTTTCTATATTTATTTCTATATTTTTCTATTTTCTATTTTCTCTGTTCTATTTTTTTCCTATTTTTCTATTTCTGTTCTATTTTTCTTCATTTGATTCTATTGAATTGCAATACTAAATGGAAATGGATTCAGGTGTTGCTGGTTACAGCAGAAGCTGCCCAGCCTGTTGTTCCTATATATAACCATAAGAAACTCTGTGTGTGTGTGTGTGCGTGTGTGTGTGTGTGTGTGTGTGTATGTGTGTGTGTGTAGAGACCGTCCCGGACCCGCTCGGTCTGAAGAGCAGTGACATTTCCACGGACAGCTTCCGGGTGTCATGGCAACACGGCGCCTCTGATGTGGTGCTGTACCGCCTCACCTGGACGCCCAGCGAGGGGGGGGACAGCAAGGAGGTGAGGGGTGTGTGTGTGTGTGTGTGTGTGTGTGTGTGTGTGTGTGTGTGTGTGTTCACATATCCCTACACATATGAGGTCCAAATGTCCTTACAAGGATAGACAGATGAGGAAAGTGGAAAACAGGTTTCCCCCAAATTCTCAGGGAATATCAGGGAATTTTCCAGGAATATAGCAAAATATATTTTACAACTTATTGGACACATTCATTCAGTCCTGCTCCAAGGTGAGGACATTTTTCCGCTCCTTACTACTTTAAGGAGTTATTTTAGGGTTAGGACTCGGGTTTATGGTTAATATGAGGATTAGGATTAGGTTTAAATGAGGTTAAACCTGCAGAGGAGAGGGTTAAGGTCAGGGTTAGAGGTGAAGGAATGAATGTAGTCAGTGTATGAGGGGTGGAAGTGCGTCTATTGCCTATATGTATGTTTTATTTCTCTCTAATTAAACCGTAAACCTGCCGTCTCAGTCTCTGGTGAACGGGAACATCAACAGCTACCTGATAACGGGACTCAAGCCGTCCACCGAGTACGAAGTCCTGCTGGCCGCCGTCTACCGGGACGAGTCCGAGAGCGATGACGTCATCCTGGTCGAGTCCACCGGTAACCACAGAGCTGCCCTCCAACCGGGATTATATACATTAGGGCTGGACGATATGGTTGAAATCAATATCACGATAATCATAAGGATTTTTTTCGATATCGATATATATGACGATATGGCTCACATAAGCGAAATCACGTTAAATAATCAAATTAATGTTCGTGTTTGGTGTGATGTCAAACTAAACTGAAATTTTCACATAATATTCCTACCATACTTGATTTTGTCTGAGTTTCTAAATAAAATTTGCTTGTTCTCATCAGTTTAGACAGCAGAATTCTGCGTCCCGATATCCCAAAATCACCATATCATCACAATATAATCCCACTGAAAGACGATAAATGATAATATTGAATTATCGTCCAGCCCTAATATACATTATATTAAATTACTGTGCAAAAGTCTTAGGCACCCTAGATGTTTTATATACATTTTGTCTTAGATGTGTATTTGTTTTCTGCATTAGTGTGTCAGTAGACTGCTCTTTATAGTCATTTTTTTCATATTTAGAAACGTTTCATTTAATTATTTTTGAAAGCGTTTTCACCTAAGACCTTTACACAGTCCTGTATGTAACGCCAACTGGAGCCGGTCAGCGATCTTTCCTCACTTCTCCTGTCTCTTGTTCTCATGCACAGTGCTTTCAGAAAGTATTCAGACAACTTCACTTTTTTGTTTTTTGATCAATCAACAAGTGATTGATTCATTCTTTCATTCAGTAATTAATTTATTCATTCAATAATTCCATCAATCAATCAACCAAACATGAACTCGCTGCAGAAAAGATAGTCTTGCAAGTTTTTCAAATGTTAAATTCTCCTTTAATCTTCTGTGAATGGTTTTGATAAGTTGATTGATTAATCATCTGTGTTTCATTGTTAGTTGAGAGGACGACCACCGTTGCCACGACGACCACGACCACAGCAGGTGAGTCCAGCTGCTGCTCTTCTGATCAGCTGTTCATCTCTCCTTCACTCCTTCCTCTCCTCCTTCCTCTCCCTCTCCCTGCTGTCCGCCCCCCGCCCCCAATCCCCCCCACCTCCTCCTCTTTCACCTCCTGCTCCTCCTCCTCCTCTTCCTCCTCCTCCTTCTCCTCTTCCACCTCCACCTCCTCCACCTCCTTTTCCTCCTCCACCTCCTCCTCCTAATCCTCCTCTTCTTCCACCTCCTCTTCCTCTTCTTCCCCCTCCTCCTCCTCCT
>NC_136015.1:25046498-25066724 GCF_048128805.1 Centroberyx gerrardi | reverse complement strand
TGTTGAAATTGATGGCAGGTCTTCAGACTGTTGTCAGGGAGAGAGAGAGAGAGAGAGAGAGAGAGAGAGAGATAATGTTGATGATGAAAACAGTGGCAGATCTTCAAAGTGTCGTTTCACCAGAGAGAGAGAGAGAGAGAGGGAGAGAGAGAGAGAGAGGACTGAAGGAAACAAAGCTACGTCTTCATCCTACAGCCTCAGCGGAGACAGAGAAGAGAGAGGGATGGAGAGAGAGAACAAGAGAGAGAGAGAGAGAGAGAGAGAGAGAGAATGATGGCAGGACTTCACACTAATGAGCCACAACAGAGAGAGAGAGAGAGAGAGAGAGAGAAGCTTATGTAGAAAGCAAACACTTATGCAAAAACCTTAAGTTAAGCCGTCTGAATGTCTGAAGTGTGTGTGTGTGTGTGTGTGTGTGTGTGTGTCTGTGTGTGTGTGTGTGTTTGTATCTACATGTATGCACACTGCCTGTCAAAAGTTTAGACACACCACATTTTTCTTTATTTTTACTATTTTTTTTTATTTTAGAATAACAGCAAAGACGTCAAAACTATGAAATAATGCAAATGGAATTATGCAGCGACCAAAAAAGTGTTAAACAAATCAAAACTATTTTATATTTTAGATTCTTTGCCTTGATGGAAAGACAAAGGCTTTGGAAAGAAATTAATACATAGGATCAACTTCACTATTTATATTTGTCTAAGAAACTCATTTCATTTAAGCAGAAGCCTTTAGATCAAAATGGCTTTAAGAGAATAAGAAACACAGAACATTCAGTCAGGTGGGTCCAGACTGTTGACTGGTAGTGTGTGTACAGATGTGTGTGTGTGTGTGTGTGTGTGTGTGTGTGTGTGTGTGTGTGTGTGTGTGTGTGTGTGGAGCTGCAGTGACTCTGGCCACAGGTCCCAGTTTGGCCTTTTCATCAGACAGTAAAGCCCAGCAGCTGCTCGCACCGGCGGCTTGTTAAATAAGATCTGTTATCGAGGAGCCAGCAGCTGTGGCTCGTGTCTGGCAGTCCGGTTCGGTTCTGAATCACCGAGCGCCGCCGCCGCCGCACCCGCCGCCGCCCCACCAGCCGCCGTTTAGATGTCTATCTGTCCGGGGGGGGCGGGGGGGTGCGGGGGGGAGCTGGCACGCTTCCCCCCCCCTGCTTTGTTCAAAGTAAGTTTCATTCTGTGTTCGTTGCCAAGGGAGGGATACTCGCCATATTAAAAAAAAAACATAGAAAAATAACTAATTTGCATTCGGTTGGTTTTTGGACGCCGGCCGCCCCGCCGGGCGACTCGCTGCTTCACCGCTGATGGAATCCAGACTTAATACTGGTAATGACTTGTATAAACTCACGGATGGCAAGTCGGCTTGGCGGTTGTAACCGAATCAAATCAAATTTTATTTATTTGGCACATTTCATACAACAATGTGACCCAAAGCGCTTCACAGTCAGGGTTACAAACAGTTCAGTTTACATTTGGATCTGTGGGGTTCAAGTGCTTCCAAAAAGCTTTATGAAGTTTGATGGCGATATGACATCACATATCAAAGTACTTTTGATGGCGTATTTATATAATTTCTCTATGTGTATTTTGTCTATGTCATTTCTATATTTTCCAGAGGCGGGGACTCGAGTCACATGACTTGGACTCCAGTCACAGTTTTAATTACTTGAGTCTTGACTTGATGCATGAAGAGAAGACTTGAGACTTGACTTGACTTGGGTTCTGGTGACTTGGGACTTGTACTTTGATGACTTGAAAAGGTTTCTAAAGTCTTGTGTTTGTGTAAATGACTCATTATTCATATAATTATATAATATAGTTATTTGTTGAATTCTTAATTTTAGTTAATTTCTAATTTTCTATATAACTGCTATATAATTTCATGGTTCTGTCTTGGAAACAACAGAAAAAATTGGAGGAACTTACCAACTCTCTATTTTCCCTATAATTAGAACATAATGTCATGGTTCTTTCCAGGAAACGTCCTAAGAAATTAACGATTCCGGACCCGGACAGTAAAGCGTTACCAAATAACATTAAAAAAAAGTGTTAAAAAGTATGTATATATAAATACGAACAAGAAGGAAGAATAGAAGCTTTATTGTCCTGCTGATCTCACTGTGAGTCGCTCAGGAGAAGAGTATAAGTAGATGCATAAAATGAAAATGTCAGTGTGTAATATTAGGTGTGAAGGTGAAGACGAGGCGGACGGCTGGAAACTGACCAAGGACTCTAATTATTATCATGAAGACAAGCTGAGGAGCAGCAGATCACACAGACCGAGCAGAACTCACTGTACATCCTGTTGCTGTCGCCAAACCTGCAATTTTCATGGGTATTTTTTTCATGACTCGATGCATGAAGAGAAGACTTGAGACTTGACTTGACTTGGGTTCTGGTGACTTGGGACTTGACTCTGACTTGTACTTTGATGACTTGAAAAGGTTTCTAAAGTCTTGACTTGAGATCTTGTGTTTGTGTAAATGACTTAGATTGAAAGTGATGAGATTTGTTCCAGCGGACGACTGAATTTAAATTCTGTTTTCTGAATTTGTATGGAATGATTGAATTTATTGAAGTTGAAACTGATTCTAGAAATCAAACTCATGATGCTCTTACCAAGTTTTTATCCTATTAAAACCATATTGCATTGAAAAGTCCTAGATATTTAGTTTTCTTTAAGATATTAAATTGATACTGGACTCTTGATTTGTTCTGACTTGACTTGCTGTTCTACATTTAGACTTGAGACTTGACATTAATGACTTGGACTTGACTTGGACTTGACTTGGACTTGACTTGGACTTGACTTGGACTTGACTTGGACTTGACTTGGCAATCTACATTTAGACTTGAGACTTGACTTGAGACTTGTGCCTCAAGACTTGAAACTGACTTGGGACTCAAACAAAATTCACTTGGTCACACTTCTGCTTTGACCCTTGATCTCCCTTGTTGCTTGCAATGTTGGTGATCTCAGAATTAAACCTTCTTCTTCTTCTTCTTCTTCTTCTTCTTCTTTTAGACTTGAGACTTGACATTAATGACATGGACTTGACCTGGTAATCTACATTTAGACTCGAGCAAAGTTGACTTCTTGATCCTTGATAGCTGTTTAAAAACCTCAAAGTGCATCAGAGTAATGAAGAGGAGAAAGGAAGAAAGGAAAACGTATTTTCTCTAAGTATTCCTTTCTTCCCTCCTGAAATACTTTTTGGGGCCTGGTGTGTTCGGTCAGTTGTTCAGTCAGTCAGTCAGTCAGTCGTTCAGTCGCTCAGTCAGTCAGTCAGTTGTTCAGTCAGTCAGTCGTTCAGTCAGTCAGTCAGTCAGTTGTTCAGTCAGTCAGTCAGTCGTTCTCACTTCTCACCTGTACGTCCTCAGCTTGTTTGGACTCGTCTCATCTGCTCTCCTGACTGTTTCCCCCCCTGCAGTTTGCCTTCAAGCAAAGTCTCCGGGGGATCAGACTTAACATTCTGGACCGGCACAGACCCTCCGCCAAAACCAGATTGGCTTTCTGAGTCCTGTAAATACTTTATGAAATCGTGTTTGCATTTACAAAGTGGTGGGGTGAAGAGAAAAAAAAGAAGAGTGTAGCTGGAGGGGGTTTCCTCCAGCTGGGTGGCTCGGTGACAGTTTAGAGACTTGCTGCTATTTTCATCAGACTGGGCTGAAATTGATTTGTCAAGACCCGCAGAGAGGGGGGGGGGGGGGGGGGGCAGACTGTACATGCTCAGGATGCAAATTGGCATGACAGACAGACAGACAGACAGAAAAGAGACAGAGAGACAGACAGACAGAAAAGAGACAGACAGAAAAGAGACAGACAGACAGACAGAAAAGAGACAGACAGAAAAGAGACAGACAGACAGACAGACAGAAAAGAGACAGACAGAAAAGAGACAGACAGACAGACAGAAAAGAGACAGAGAGACAGACAGACAGAAAAGAGACAGACAGAAAAGAGACAGACAGACAGACAGAAAAGAGACAGACAGAAAAGAGACAGACAGACAGACAGACAGACAGAAAAGAGACAGACAGACAGACAGACAGAAAAGAGACAGACAGACAGACAGACAGATTGAGTATGTTTCCATGCACACTGAAGCCGGCGTTACACAGTGAAACACAACTTGGTTGCGTTGGTGAGTTGTGAGTTGTAGGAGCAAATCCATCTATCGAGCAAATCTACATGCAACAACACGCTCTACAATAGTTTAAACAGTTGAAAGTCATGTTTTACAACAGCAAACATTTTTGTGTTGGCATCGAGTTAATTCACAAACCTTCAGCATGCTGGATGACAGATTTATATTTCTTGGCTGTCTGTCACAAGCTGCCGTCTGTTGTTTCTGTTAGTTACTATCAGCTGGTGGTATCAGTACTACTAACTGGCCCAACTGAAAGTCACGTGACATGATATCAGCGTTTTGATTGGCTGTTGCATAAACCTAGCTGCAAAAAGTTCAACCAGTTTCAGCTTGATGCAACCAGGTTGCCCGCAACTTTTCAGTTTGATCTACAGTGCAACTCTGATGAAACTCAGTTGCAGACAACAGAGATGCATGAAAAAGTTTCATGTGTAACGCCGGCCTAAGGCCCAGATTTACTGAAACCTATAGTGGGCACAAAAACCTTTGCGGTGCTCAAAGTCGGCACTAAGACTTGTGATAGGTGCAAGACGATTTGCTTGACCAATCAGGAGTTATGTCATTGGTTTTGCACATGTTAAAAGTTTTTGCACCCATGAAAGTCTTCGATCTTAAAAGGACAATACGTTTAGTTTACTCTTAAATGCTAAAATGTCCAAAAAGGTCTCAACCAGATCCAAACCTTTAGATGGGTTTAATAAGAGAATCCAGCTAAACCAGACTATTAAAGGAATTATATTACTTTCAAACAAACCCTGTAAACGTAATGAAAGTATTTCCTTAAGATGATTAATCCCAGTAATCAGTGAGAGAAAGAGATGGCAGGAGCGTGAAGGAGCAAGAGTTAAAGCAATAAGACGGATAAAGAGGTAGAGAAAGAAAGTTTGAAGATGGAGCGAAGACAAACGGAAACATGAAACAGAAACAAAAGGACGGAGTAAAAAGGCAGTTTGAGGGAAGGGACAGAGAGATCGACAAGGAGAGAAATAAAGAAGGAGAGTGTCTTTGAGTTTGTGATGATCAGAGAGAGAGAGAGGAAGAGTTAGACAGAGCGAAAAGAGGAGCAGTTATAGAGGCAGGTAGAGAGAGACAGAGGGAGAAAGAGAGTCGGTAAGAGTGAAAAGCCTGGAGGGGAATAACGAATATGAAGGAGGGGAGTAACCTTCCTCTAAGATGGGAATTTGGATGGATCAGTCATTTAGGGAGAAATATTACTGAGGAAAACCCCGGACGCAATTAACCTCCTCAGACTCTGGAACCTCATCGTCTTCCTGCAGAGACTGTCGCCGTCTCACCTCAATTTAAAGGCTAATACCGCCGTTTTTTTTAAGTCAGTATCAGCTGTCCAGCTTCCTGTCAGTCAGCATAGTTGCAGATATCAGCTTTCGTTCTCTTCTTATGAAAAACAAACTTCCACAGAGCGAGAGAATCCATCACAGGAAACACGAAGCCAAACTTTCTGTTTTCTCCTTCTTACACTTTACTGTCACATCCACGGCTTTTTATTTAAGGCGTGTTCGTTAAGGCGGGACAGCAGTTCCTTTCAAGCTAGGTTTGACATCGTAAAGTTTGTATTTGAAATCAAGCTACATACAGCATGCTTTGCAAAATGACTGAGGGAAATGTAAACTAGACAGAAGTAAATAGTCTATAACTGTAAATGACACCGGTGTTCACCTTTAAACTGAATTGTTTGGGAAACACTGATAAGAAAAAGTTGAATTTAGCAGAAGGAGACTTCAACATAATGAAATTTTAAAATAAGAAATTTTGCGCCACGATGGCTCAAAATCGATAAAGATTTCAAAACTGTTTCACAGATAAAGAGGATCCCAGGACTTTGAGCGACAACTGATATCTTACTCGGAGAGCTGTTGCTATGGATACAGAATTTGTTTGGTAACACTTTACAATAAGGGTCACTAAGTTAAGGGTTAGTTAATGCTTAATAAGGGTTAGTTAATGCTTAATAAGCATTAACTAACGTTAATTAACAGTTAACCAATGTGTCATTTACTAATGATGTTCATGTTAACTAAGGTATTAATTTATACATTATTTAATAGTTTATAAAGATGACTATTAAATAATGTATAAATTAATACCTTAGTTAACATGAACACCATTAGTAAATGATTACCAGACACATTAGTTAACTGTTAATTAAGGGTTAGTTAATGCTTAATAAGCATTAACTAACCCTTAATTAACAGTTAACCAATGTGTCATTTACCTATGATGTTCATGTTAACTAAGGTATTAATTTATACATTATTTAATAGTTTATAAAGATGACTATTAAATAATGTATAAATTAATACCTTAGTTAATATGAACACCATTAGTAAATGATTACCAGACACATTAGTTAACTGTTAATTAAGGGTTAGTTAATGCTTATTAAGCATTAACTAACCCTTAACTTAGTGACCCTTATTGTAAAGTGTTACCATTTGTTTCTATGGACGACTATGGAAGACTTTGAGTGACAGCCAGTGTTTTAATCAGAGCTGATGAGGAAGTCAAGCTCCGCGGGTCACTGATGAGCACAGGTTGACTTTCAGAGTGACAATGAAATATGAAAATGAAGTGAAAGTGTGTGACATTTAAGGACTTGTTACTCTACAGCTTTGATGTTTGAATAAAAACAGTTTGGCTGATCCTGAGACAAAATTTCTTCTTTTATTGTCGAGGAAAATTGATTATAAGAATGTTTTTTTCTTGACCCTATTACATTCTACCATGTGATCTTAAGTGTGTATAACAGTGTTTCCCCTGTCATTGCATAGGCAGGTACGAGCAGTCCTGAGGCTGTTTCATAACTGTTAGTTTCATCGTGAGACATTCCTGAAGGAAACACTGGAGTGTAGCATGAAATAAGGAAGATATTAACAAAATTGAATTTCTTCTAGATTCTTAATACAGGTACAGCAACATGACCGTCCCTAAAAAAGTTATTTCTTCAATCAAAAAATAAATGTCAACTTTGCTGCTCTCTATTGCTGATTGCTATAGCACAACAGTGATTCAATCTATATCCAGTTCATAAAGCTTTTCCATTGTTGTTCTAAACAGCCGGTGTCTGGTCTCGTTTGTTTGGAATAAACAGCAGAAGAAGAACTGGGTAGTTAGCATGAGCAGTGATAGTGATAATCCAAGCTCCGCCCACACTGTTTGATTGACAGGTGATCTGTGGGAAGAGCAGTGCAGAAACACCACAGTGAGGCTGAGGGACAAAGATGGAGACTGAATTAAAAAATTAGGATCTTGCGATTAGCACTTAAAAATATACAAAGTTGGTTCTACTGTTTAATGTTGTCTGCTGTACAAATACAGGATAAATGAACGCTTAGCACCAAAGATGGAGACAAAATGAAAAAAAAATAGATTTTACGGATTACCACTTTAAAGTACATATTAACCTGAATGTAAACATGTTTTCCCTTTATCAGCAGTCAGATCTGATATGTTTTCCCAGCTACTGAATGACAGCCACCCCGCTTAAATTTAGTTAGTATCAGTTTTTATGTCACCCGCCGAGAGACATTTCTTTCCAAAGCATCATGTTAACAGTATTAAACTGTGTTTGTGGCTGCAGCGGACGGTGCCGACGGGCCAGACCAGCCTGCTGCTGCAGCCGCTGCTGTCAGACACGGAGTACAGAGTCTCCGTCACCCCGGTCTACCCAGACGGAGACGGACCCAGCATCACCCGCATCGGACGAACACGTAAGACTGAACTGTCAGACTGCTTTGTTTGTTTGTTTGTTTATTCACCTTTTTATTAACTCACTCATTTGTGAATTCAGTCATTCGGTTTCTTGTTCATTCACTCCTCCTTTAAAGGTACTATATGTATCATTTTTAAACATCAATTTGTTAAATTAATAGTCCTACAAGTAGTATTCTAGTGTTTCTCCACATGAAGACTACATTTCCCATCAGCCCCGTTGCTTCCTGCCCCCCCCTCCTCCCCCTCCCTGAAGAGGATCAACATGTTGGAAGTGATTTCTCCATCTTCCTTTCCCTCCTTCCACCATCTGCTGCCAGAAACTCTTTCAGCTTTAGCTCCGTTTGCTCTGGAAGAACAGAACCTCTTCCTGTTTTGTGCCGTAAAGCGATCCAGCAGATTTCCCTCCAGATCCACCAGGTGGAGAAACTATGGAGGATGCAGAGTAGAGGCTGGTAGAGGCTGACAGGCTTGTTTGTTTACGGTAAACTAATGTCTCACATAGCACATTGTATATTTGCATTCATTCCTATTCATTGAAATGTTCACATTTTCATCCATTCACTTGCTCATTCATTCATTCATTCATCTATACATGTGTTAATCGATTCTCCTCAACCCTTGTTACACATTTTCTTCAACCTTTGCTTCTTTTGCACAAATGGTGAAAAGGGCTGTGGGGTTTATATTTGTATATAAATGTAAATAAGTCTTGCAACAACTTAAAGCTAAAGACGAAACAATATAAAGTCAAAAGACATGTAAACAAATTATTACTTACACCAACCTTATTTTAGGGAGAAATTTCTGTGGGGCGAAAAAATCATGTTTTGCCTCCCAGCCAACTCCCATGTTATATTTAAACAAATCACAAGTGGAGATAAGAAGCTGCTGTGTATCCTGACTGATGACATCACACCTTTAGCTGGTTTGATCTCCAATAGAGAGGAAAGCCCCGTTCTTAGCTTCTGGGCAGTGTTGTATATGTTCAAGTATTAATGTCAGGGAGAAATGGGAAAAATGATGATGGGGAAGACTGATGGAAGGAAGGAAAGAAAGAGGGAAAGAAGGCAGGAAAAGGGGCTAAGAAATAAAGAAACGACAGGAGAGAAGGGAAGGAAAGGAAAAATGGAAAGAAAGTGGTTTGGACGTGATGTAGAATGGAGTGAGGAGTGATGTCCGGAGTGAGCTGAAGGAGAGAGAGGTAACAAGCCGGTGAAGCAGCTGTGAAATGAAACAAGACGTGAAACCGGTACGGCTGATCCCCGACTCGCTCTCCTGATCCCCGACTCGCTCTCCTGATCCCCGACTCGCCCTCCTGATCCCCGACTCGCTCTCCTGATCCCCGACTCGCTCTCCTGATCCCCGACTCGCCCTCCTGATCCCCGACTCGCTCTCCTGACGGCCTGAAGGCTGATTCTGAGAGACACGACACAGTCAGCGGGTTTCCCACCGGTCATCAAAAAATATCATGGAATTGAGAGACAAGTATGTGAGGGAATTCGATAAATTCTCTGGGGAAGTCGGGGAATATCAGGGAATTGTACAAATGGGTCACTTTGTAGGAATATAGCAGAATTTATTTTACAGTTTATTTCACAGATCCGTTGCATTAGATGGATTTCGGCCCAGCTGTAGTGGAAACCAGACTGTTGACCCCTTTAGAAAAACAACACTTTCTATGAAGGCCATGTCTATGATGCATTATAAGCACATTCATAGAACATTGTAATGCATTTATAAGGCATTATAAAACTCGTTATGAATGTTTATAATCATGCATGACAAAAGGAAAGACACAGAATTGCTCATAAGTTCTCATAATTGTGTTATACAGTACTGTGCAAAAGTCTTAGGCAACCTAGATTGTTTATATAAATTTTGTCTTAGATGTTTATTTATTTGTGTTTCAGTAGACTGAGCTTTATAGTAAATTTTGTGATTTTTAGTAGTATCTTCACTTTGTGGATTTTTTTTACATGTGCCTAAGACTTTTGCACAACTGTAGTATCATACAATTGCTAATAACCTTATACAGTGCTGTCACTTTACTTGCAAAGTCATGCTATAAGCTTATTACTGATAATTATAGGACATTATTCCATTCCAGAGACTCAGAATTTCTAATCTTATAAGCATTATGAATGCTGAACTTGTAATACATCATGCCCACATCTTTATAAACCTTCTTATAAGGTGTCATGCATGATTATAAACATGTATAGCGAGCTGTTACAAATGTGCTTATACTGCATTATAGACGTGGCCTTCATAGACAGTGTTACCAACAAGATTAAAAAACTAGGAAACAATAACATTTTTAAGTGGAAGTGGAAGTCTAATGGTTCGGGAAAGGAATATGTGTCTGGAAGGTTGCTGGTTCAAATCCCCAGATCGCTAAGCACTAGTAGAAGACTGCACATCTCCTGTGTGTGTGTGTGTGGTGTGTGTGTGTGTGTGTGTGTGTGTGCGGGGGCGTATGAAGCCCTTCGCTCCCCAGGCTGTTGAAAATAAGATATCGTTCTCAGTCAACTTTCTTGCTTAAGTAAAGATAGGGAAAAAAACACATTCCCACCCACACTGGCTGTCACCGTCTTAAACTAAACCCTCATTAGTCTAAAACAAACACTGCAATTTAAGCAGAACAAGAACTTGTTAGCTATTCATCTTCCTTAAGACGTCTCATCTCCCAGTACAACATGTTGCAGCGGTGTAGCCAGAGGGGGAGCGCAGATGGATTGAGGGGGCGGCATCCATCTTGTCAGCAAAAAAAAAAATAGAAAGGGTTCCTTCCCATCAGAAAGTGTCGTCTCCTGGGGAAAAATGGGGGCAATACCCGCTAATTTTAGCATGCAGCATGCTGCTAATTGGCTTTATCCACAAAACACCCCAAAAGAACAAATTCCCATTGGAAGCCATACATTTTTGGGGTAAAAGTACGAGGAATAACAGTGTTTTTTGGCATTCAAATACACTGTAAATGGGATTTATCCATCTGAAAAATTTGAATATAGAGTCTGTTGGGGGTAATTGTAGTAATTCAATTTTTATAAGGTGGTAGTCCTGGTATTTTCAGTGTAGAGCAGCCTTTATATGGCAGTAATATCCTACATAACATTCCTTTATAATTATAAGGAAAAGATCACTTTCCTCCTTGCAACCTCTTGCTAAATTTGTAAGAAGAGTCTTCTATTAAAACACAAACTCTGGGTTTTCAGCAAAGAAGAAGAAGGTGAAGTCAGGTACTTTCTACTCAAACCCATCCTGTCTCTCTGTGCAGCACACTACACTCAGGGCAATTTAAGGGTCGATGAAAGCAGATAGCATCATTTCTTGGTAGCTCAATGTACAACATCCATTTTCTTCACTGTAGAGCTTAAGCCGAAAGCGAGGGGGAAGCGTCCCATTCCCTTTTGATAAAATGCGACCGAATGGCGCGCTGAATACTGCAGCAGAGGCCGATGATTTTCTCTGCTGCTGAGAGCGTTGTAAAGCAAACACTCGAGTTTCAGCGGGGAAGAACCGGCAAATTTAAGTCATTCATCTTTCTATTCCGGCCCATCATGTCTCCCTGTGCAGCGTATTACACACATTAGCAGACGCTAATGACGTTCTCCGCTTTCAAACGACGGGCCTCTGACAGCCGCCGGTGATGGATGGTCCCTGTTAGCAAGTGAGGGATGAGATGATCGCCCAGGGAGGAACGACAGGGAATGTAGAGAGGATGATTGGGTTTTTAAAGTGAAGACAGATGATGTGACAGAGGAGCCAGTGTAATCTGGGGATTTGAACCTATGAGGGATGGGGCCGATCGCTGAGGGAAGCGTGACGGGGAATGCAGAGGGGATGATTGGGTTTTTAAACCGAAAAGGGAAGATAGATAAAGTGACAGGAGAGCCGGTATACAATCTGGGGATTTGATCCAGTGAGGGATGGGATGATCACCGAGGGAGGTATGGGAGGGAATGTAGAGAGGGCGACAGGGTTTTTAGTGGTGAAAGAAAGAGGACTAAAGATAGATATTGTGACAGAAGAGCAAATATAATCTGGGGATTTGAACCTATGAGGGATGGAGTGATCGCTGAGGGGCGGATGACAAGGAAAGCAGAGAAGATGATTGGGTTTTTAGCCGGAAAGTGAAGGTAGATAATGTGACCAGTGCAGTCTGGGGATTTGAAGCGAAATGAGGCGAACACTGACAGAAGTGTGGGAGGGAATGTAAAGAGGACGATTGGGTTTTTAAAGTGATGATAGATGGTGTGACAGAGGAGCCAGTGTAATCTGGGGATTTGAACCTATGAGGGATGAGGTGATCACTGAGAAAAGAGGGAGTTTAGAGAGGATGACAGGGTTTTTAGTGGTGAGAGAAAAGAGAGGAAAGTGAAGATGGAAAATGTGATAGTCGACTGAGTACAATTTAGGGACTTGAACCCATGATTTCCCGTTGCCGTCAGGGCTGAGGGGCGAAGACATTACTCAGAGAGAAATGGCAGAGAAGGCTGAAAGGATGATGGGATAGAGAGAAGAAAGTGAGGATAGATAATGTGACCAAAGAGCTTGCATTATCTTGGGATTTGAACCTATGGGGGGTGAGGTGATCGCTGAGGGAGGCATGGCGAGGAATATAGAGAGGATGACAGGATTTTTAGTGCTGAAAGAAAGGAAAGTGATGACAGAAAATCGAATGAATACAATTTGGGGACTTGAACCCATGAAGTCACGAATTCCCATCACCATTAGGGCCAAGCGGCGAAGACATTGGCAGAGAATGATGAAAGGACAGTGGTAGTTTTAGCAGCGCTGGAAAGAAGAATGTAAAGATAGATGTTATGACAGAAGAGCCAGCATAATCTGGGGATTTGAACCTATGAGGGACGGGGTGATCGCTGACGAAGGAATGACAGGAATGTAGAGAGGATGATTGCATTTTTAGTGGTTAAAGAAAGAGGAAAGTAAAGGTAGAAAGTGTAATAGAATCAAGTACAATGTGGGGACTTGAACCCATAAAGTCACATTAAATCGACAATTTCCCATCACCCTTAGGTCTGAAAACATTAATGGCAGAGAATGCTGGTAGGATGATGGGATTTTTAGCAGTGCCAGAGAGAGGAAAGAAGATAGATAATATGACAGAAGAGGGGGTATAATATGGGGATTTGAACCTATGAGGGATGCAGTGATTGCTGAGAGGTACGGGAGGTAATAATTGACAAAGCTATGGCAGGAATATAGAGACGATGACAGTGTTTTTAGTGGTGAAAGAAAGGAAAGTGAACATAGAAAATGTGATAGCCGAGTGTATACAATTTGGGGACTTGAACCCATGAAGTCACATTAAATCGCCAGTTTCCCATTGCTGTTAGGGCTGAGGGGCGAAGACAGAGGAATGGCAAAGAAGGCTGAAAAGATGATGGTATTTTTAGCAATGCAACAGAGAAGAAAGTGAGGAGAGATAATGTGACCAAGGAGCTTGTATTATCTTGGGATTTGAACCTATGTGGGACGAAGTGATCGCTGAGGGGTACGGGAGGTCATTACTGAGGAAGGTATGGCAGGAATATAGAGAGGATGACAGTTTTAGTGGTGAAAGAAAGGAAAGTGAAGATAGAACACAATTGAGTAAATACAATTTCGGGACTTGAACCCATGGGGTCACATTAAATCGACCATTTCTGACAGAGGGATGGCAGAGAAGGCTGAAAAGATGATGGTATTTTTAGCAGTGCAACAGAGAAAGAAAGTGAGGATAGATAATGTGACCAAGGAGCTTGTATTATCTTGGGATTTGAACCTATGTGGGACAAAGTGATCGCTGAGGGGTATGGGAGGTCATTACTGAGGAAGGTATGGCAGGAATATAGAGAGGATGACAGTTTTAGTGGTGAAAGAAAGGAAAGTGAAGATAGAACACAATTGAGTGAATACAATTTCGGGGACTTGAACCCATGGGGTCACATTAAATCGACCATTTCTGACAGAGGGATGGCAGAGAAGGCTGAAAAGATGATGGTATTTTTAGCAGTGCCTGAGAGAGGAAAGTGAAGGTGGATAATGTGACAGAAGAGGGGGGGGGGAGGGGGATAACGTGGGGATTTAAACCTATGAAGGATACAGTAGGCACTAAAGCGAGGCATGGCAGGGAATGCAGAGAGGATGAGTGGGTTTTTAGCGGCGAAAGAGACAGAGAGGAAAGTGAAGAGGGATAATGAGGCAGAAGAGCCGGTATAATCCGGGCGTTTGCAGCACAGGAGCGGCGAGGAGAATATCCAGGGAGGAATGGAACGGTGGAGAAAGTAAAGGATGATGGGGTTTTTTTTTTAAGCATTAAAAAGTGCGACAGAATAGCCGGCATAGCCTGGGGATTTGGACCGATAAAGTCCCAGGTTTCCCATTAATCTGACGGATCTTTCTGGGGATTTGAATCTATTGGGGTTTAGGAGGAACGGGATAGACTGGAGAGAGAGGCAACTAATGCATGTAGGTTGAAAATCGCACATCCTTTTTTGTCAAATATTTAAAATGTACTATTAATGTCAGCTTGCCTGTAGCTTCCCTAGTTCAACTTTCTCTCTTGACTGTCATCCAAGTGATAGCTCCCCGGAATTTAATATTTTTTTAACAGCAGGGCGACTTACATCTGTTACTGTGCTGTTGGAAGTGCTGAAATTGTATTAAGCGTTATCAGGCTTTGTTTAATTCTCCTCTGACTCTTCTTCATTATCTTTTTCTCAGTAACTTCGTCTTCTGTTCTTACCGTTTTTTCCCCGTTTCTCTCCTTTTTCTCTGCTCTCGTCTATACGCTCTTTCATGAAAGTCTGTTCTATTCAAGCTCCTTTTTAATCATTATGAAGCGCTGCAAAATTACATTATTTGCAGGAATTATATTATAATATTATATTTAATTTAATTTCATCTATTTCATTATATTATAATTCGATCCTATTATTGCATTGCTATATAAAGGTTGTTTCTCTTTCTCTCTCTGTCTTCCTCCATCTCTTTTGTTACCTTTCACTCCCCTCTTTCGCTCTTTCATTTATCCTTTCTTATATTTTCTCTCTCCTCCCCCTCTTTTTCCTGTCTTTGTTTTTTTTATCTCACTGTCTATTTTAATATCTTTGTCTCTCTCTTTCTGTCTTTTTCCCTCTGTCACTCTCTGACTCTCTCTTTCTTTGCTTTCCTTTCCCTCTGTCCTTATCTTTCTCTTTCTTTTTTATCTCCCACCCTTTACCTCTCTCTCTCTCTCTCTCTCTCTCTCTCTCTCTCTCCAGTTCCTCTGTCAGCTCCTAAGAACCTGCGGGTATCGGAGGAATGGTACAACCGCTTCAGGATCAGCTGGGACGTTCCCCCGTCACCCACCATGGGCTACAGGGTCGTCTACCAGCCTCTGTCTGGTAATTCACACACACACACACACACACACACACACACACAATTTATATTCAGATATTCCAGAGATTCCACACTATCTCAGGACATTTGGAGGGTTTAATTCCAAAACAGTATAACACCATTGCGACCTGAATTTCATTAGTCAACATATTCAAAAACACAGATGATTCTATTCTGAAACACAGAAGTTTTTTGCAATCAGAGGTGTTAAGATGACTCATAAGTTTATTAGTAACCCGCACTGTGTTTTATTTTCATACCAGGAATTGTTTCGTAGGAGTCGGCATGACTTTTACTTTTACTGCCTATAACAGCAAGTTTGTGAACACCTATAACTCTGCTGAGTGTAAGGAAAAGCTTAAAAACAATGCTAAGACTGCAAACACATGCTGCCTTCATGTACTCTCTGAAATATTGAAAATATGAATGACCTAACAACATCATTCTGTGATACCTGAGTTGTGAAGATGGAGGAGGAGGTGGAGAGCATGGATGTGTCAACAACTGATGCTAAAACAACTGTAAACAAGTTTTAAATGAATTAATTAATTACTTCATGTACACTGATGCTCAATTTCTCCTCTTCACTTTGCCACTGCAGCCCGGTGCCGATCGATCTGACTGAAACAAAACAACAACCACCGGGTGCATTTTGTTATTATTTCCAAGCAAAAGCACTTGGAATGTGCGACAAGTCGTTTTTACAGTTTCCGAAGTTCAGAACTCATAAGTTGGAGTTTTACAAGGAGCGCTTGAAGGCAGCAACACACGAACACACACCCACATGCAGATAGTGCGAGACTGGGATCAAATCGTGTTAATGCAAATTATTTTTAGCTCTGTACTTCTATCCTCATGTATACTGACTACATCACTCCCTAACTCCCTAAATCCTAATCTTAACCCTTACCCATACCTAATCCTAACTCTAATCTTAATCCTAAACCCAAATCCTAACCCTAAACTAACTTTAAGGACCAACAGACGGTCAATTAAACCTAATCCTTTACTAAGTGTAATCTCTATCCTAACCTGAACCTAATCCTAATTCTAATCTTGACCCAAAACGCAAATCCTAATCTTAAACTAGTGAGGAGCGGCCAAAATGTCCTCAACCCTGATGTTAACTTCCATGACTTTCCTTGACTGAAGCAGAGCCCAGAATGAACTCACTTTACAAAAATGTCCTCACAAGGATACAAGTACAAGAACACACACACACAAACACACACACACACACACACACTGTACATCGCTCACATCTTTTCCCCTGCCTGCCTTACATGTTGCGTTAGCCTCTGTCCTCTCCTCCGCTCTGGAATTGAAACTAATGATCTCCTCTCTTCTCCCTCGTCATGTTTCTGTTTCCTCCCTCCGCTGACCGCCGCTCCTCCTCTTCCTCTGCGTTCCCGCCCGGCTCCTCAGCTCCCGGGTCGGCCCTGGAGACCTTCGTGGGCGAAGACGTGAACACCATGCTGATCGTCAACCTGCTGAGCGGGACGGAGTACAGCGTCAAGGTCATCGCCTCCTACACCACCGGAGCCAGCGAGGCCCTTTCTGGCCGGGCCAAGACACGTGAGTCCGTCCCCCTCCGCTTCGATTTGAGGCCTCAGCTTCCGACCGATTACGCTTTGTAGCTGCCATTTTGTGTCCCGCCTGCTGAAGTAATTATCAGCAATAAAAGAGCACAATAGTAAATAAAAGAGCAATAATTTACGACATTTATTTTCATAGAAATGTCATAAATTATTACTTTAAGCTCTTTTATTTACTATTGTGCGCACTTCTAAACCTCTAAACAGACCAGGTCCTATAGAGCGCTTTCAGGTGACGTACACACCCGCTGGCGGCCATATTGGAGGTCCTCAGCTCTTGTGTAACAGTGGCTGTGAACAGCTGATGTGTTTCTAAATGTACAATCAGCGTCTCATCAGAGTTCGATACACATAGATCATTTCTGTGCTGTTTTTGACTGGAAAATAATCATTTTGCTACTGATGAATTTGATCAATTTTGTGTTTTCGGTAATAGCTTGTTAGCTAGCTATAACCATAGTATCTGGTCACTGTCTTCTTATAAACACTTCTGAATTACTAGCTAATGTATCTAGTAGCAGCTAGCAATAGTGGCTAGTAGTTACATGTTAGCATTAACAGCAGATGGCTAGTTAGCTATAACAAAGCCAAAAAGAGTTTGTTTAAGTCAATGAGCTGATGCTTTTTAAGCTACAATTCATAGTGCTTTGGAGCAGAGACTCAGACCAGCAGGGCTAAAGACAGTGTCCCTAAATTTGGAAACAAATCCACCTTATCACACTATTCACTTTTACTTACAACATTACTGAATTAATTTACACCCACACCACAACAAGCTTTTCAGATATCTTTCTTTTTCTTGCCCGGTTGTTATATAATGTATTTATCCATTATTTGCATGCAGATAATTCTCTAATGGACCTCCATGGCGTCGGCTTTAGTTGCAGGGAGATTTGTGATGCGGCTGCAAAGCGTCTATTTAATTGAAGAGTTCCCTCTCTAATCAGCAGCCAGTCAGACACTTCAGACATCAATGTCTTGATACCCATCTGACACTCTTAGCAGCAATCCCATCTAATTACATGATACGGTCTTTAAAATTGTATTGTAGCCCTCTTAGCTGTAACCAGAACCATTGATTAAAGAGTTTGGATAAAGGGTTTTCAGCGTCTGCCTTGTTAGCGGCACAATCCTGCTCCATTTCCATCTGGAAGTGACTGGTAATTCTGTGGCGGTGGATTTTTGTAGTATCTCACTATGAAGTTTTTTTAAATGTTGCATCCAACACTTGACAACAGTACACATATGCCAGACTCTTTCTATCAGTGGTTCTCGTTAGGTTATGAGATTGAGTCATGATTTGTGGAGGTACACTTCAAAAAACATCCATCTTTAAGTTTTAAAACACACAAGAAAATCTACAGATGGGATGAGCTAATTTCACTTGTTGAAGAATAAAAGACAAGTCGCATTTTCTTGATGCTGTTGGAGCAATCCGCCTTATTATTGTTAAAAATGTCTACAGGAATTACAAGTGAAACTGCTTTGGAAACAGGTAGAACTGCTTCACCCCACCGGCAGAATTTTCTACTTATTTTGAGGACTTTCTCTCTATTTTAAGACTTGATATGAGGCTGTATTGCTTTTCAAGATGGACGTTTCACGCGTTGTAAAGAATTGGACCTTTGGACGAACATGCGTGCTTGGTCCAATAACAGTTGTGGTAAAATGTTGTTGTGAAACCAGGTTGTTATTTTCTAGAGCTGATACCATATAGACTTTTTGATTGGCCCTGTCTCTAGCCAGTCCATGTTTTATCTTCTCTGACTGAATGCAGGCGAAGTGATTAGACGGTTCCCTCTAATCTAATCGGAGGAGCAGCAGAACACCTCGGACGTCGATGCCCAGATATACATCTGACTCTCTTAACGGCAACTTTGGGCTAATTACATTCCAGAGCCAGACTGATAGACTTATAGACAGAACAGATTTTAAGTTATCTCTCCGGTGGTGTGGACACTTCCCGTCCGGCCAGCTCGATCAATCGGAGCATCTCGAGTACGTTCGTTTGTGTAGGAGCCGCGATTTCCCCTGCATGATAATGAATCGCTTCTTAGCAGGCGGGTCTAGTGGCTGGACAGGCTTTTTCATAACTTAAAGGTCTTTTGGTTTGATTTCTGTGACAGCCAATGAGTCCATCAAAAACAACATGCCCTTTCAAAGTGTCACTGAACCTCTATCAATGTCTCATCCATTGTCATTTGCTCTGGATAACAGCTCTGCAGATAAGGGTTTAGTTTAGTTTAGTTTAGTTTAGTTTAGTTTAGTTTAGTTTAGTTGCAAATATTTAAAAAAAAATTAAATACACTACCAGTCAACAGTCTGGACCCACCTGACTGAATGTTCTGTGTTTCATTCTCTTAAAGCCATTTTGATCTAAAGGCTTCTGCTTAAATGCTTGAAATGAGTTTCTTAGACAAATATAAATAGTGAAGTTGATCCTATGTATGAATTTCTTTCCAAAGCCTTTGCCTTTCCATCAAGGCAAAGAATCTAAAATATAAAATAGTTTTGATTTGTTTAACACTTTTTTGCTCGCTGCATAATTCCATTTGTGTTATTTCATAGTTTTGATGTCTTTGCTGTGATTCTAAAATGTGTAAAATAGTAAAAATAAAGAAAAATGCACGTGTCCAAACTTTTGACTGGTAGTGTACATTAAGAGAATTACCAAAAAAAAGAAAGAGAAAGAAATATAGTACATGTGCAGGTGAGGTAAAGAGCCCAAGATGAGCTTCCATCAAAGTCTCACTGAGGATTATACTAATTAAGTTAAGAAAGTTCATTTTAAGTAGTTACAACAATGAAAATACAATTACTGGTGGATGTAGTTACATAATAGTGATTAGTAAACTGGTATAACAAATATTAATACATAATACATATTTCCAGGATATTAGGTATGCGATCAAATACCACTGGTTATTGGTTTTGTGTATTTGCATTATGTTGTTTTAATGTTTAACTTGTACAAGCACCTTGTAACCTTGTTAAGAAAGGTGCTATACAAATAAAGATTATTATTATTATTATTATAAATGTATAACTGAGAGCATCAACTAAATCTCAGCTAAAAGCATACAACATAAATTTAAATGCATCCCAAGTCCATCAGTTTAGATTTCCTCCTCCCTGCATGACAAGTAAGCACTTCTTGGTTGATTTGAAGGACAAGATTGGGGGGTTGGGGGGATGGTGGGGGGGGGGGAGAGGAAAGAAGAAAAAACACAAGGAAGATGAAAAAAGAAGAAAGATGGAGAGATGGATGGAACTGAAAGGAGAGTGAGGAGATATGAGGCCGGTGGGATCCCGGGAGGAGAGCGGAGCGTCTGTCATATCGCTCTGCGGCATGTTAATGAA
>NC_136015.1:25023998-25041498 GCF_048128805.1 Centroberyx gerrardi | reverse complement strand
AAGACTTTTATTCTTTTAATAAACATCAGATATCATCCAGTCAGTGTCGTCCACCGCTGGTATGATGGAAGTGGCTTTAAATGCTCAAAATTAATTTAAAATTTAGAATTGAATATTGGCATAAAATATCTTCAATCTGCTTCAATCCAAAAATATTGTTGTCATCTCAGCTTGCAAAAACTCATATCTGTCAAACCATAATACATACAGTATATCTACCCAAACACATGCACACATACATACATACATACATATTTACATATAGTACATACACACACATTTAGATACACACACACACACACACACACAAACATGCACAGAGAGATTTGCACATGTACATAAATCATCAAGTCCCAGTGGATCAGTGGATTTGTAGAATATCAAACAAACAGAGAGAAGGGCGAGCAAGAGAGAAAGAGGGTACTCTCGCTCTCTCTCACACACACACACACACACACACACACACTCAGCCTCTCTCTCAGTCACCTGCACGTTTCCAGATGTACATACAGTATAACCAACATTGATATTCAGCAGCTCTCCTCACACTGCGCTGATAGAAGAGTGTGTTGACTCTCGGCGTCGGTGCCGGTTCACACGCTGCAGCCGCGAATCCCGTCGGACTACAGCGGCCTCTCCGCTGGCCCCGCCCACTTTTTACCGGAGGGAGACTCGCTCAGGAGACGGACCGGACAGCAGGCGGGGAAGACAGAGAGGGAAGGGAATACAAACTCCTTGGTTGTGCAGAATATGAACTGCAAAAAATTGCCAAGCTTGACAAGTAATTCTGTCTCGTTTCCAGACTTCTCCAGCTTACTTCAAGGTATCTGTAGTCGAATATTCTCTCTGCATCATCAGATTGTTTGGCAGGTTTCAGGAATTGTCACTTTATTCACCTCAATATATGAGTTGTTATTAGAAATCACAAAACAAGTAATTCAATTGATCAACTCTTCCACCCTGCCGATCCCTCATGTGGCTCCATCATTACAAACTCATGCTCCAGATCCCAAGGTTTCCAAAGACACCAAACATGTCCGGCTGAATTACAGGGAAATGTGGAGAAAATGAAGCACAAGACATCTAGATTTTTTCTCCATTTGTTGTGATGGTGCAGCTATAAAATAATGTCATCTTAGGTTTGAATATTTCTCTCAGTATCAGCAGCTGCAGCTTCAGTGAAGCGTTGGAGCAGCAGATACAGAATATGGATCAGACGTTGTCGTACAGTTTGGCAGAAATGTTTTTTATAACTTTGAAGCTACTTGAAATTTACGGGGAAACTCAGGGTGCGAGGGGTTAAAGACAAATTCCCGTGTTTGAAGGGAAATGTCTTGAAAGACGTTACATTATCCTGAAAAACTTTATTTATTGAATTGAAAGATTTATCGAGTTGTGACCGAATGACATGAACCCAGGCTCATTTACTGTAACTTAACAGGAAATCCATTTCACATCAGAAAAAATTGACTAAATGCACTATTTAATTCAATAATTTATCATCATTTAACATAATTTAGGCACAGGGTCACAGACAGAGGCTGATGATGTATATCTTTGCTGTTTCTTGTTATTTTAAAGTCATAAAAGTTGCATTTTGGGCTAAACTGACTTCTTGGGCCATTGGCCTCCTTACCAAATATCCTGAAGAGAGGATTGGCACCAAACTCATCTCTTTGTCTCCAGCAGATCGCTCTGTCCTGTGCGCATGGTAACGCTTTAGCATACAGCATGTTAAGTAATGTTAAAGGGGGGGTATCCTAGGATGTGGCAATTCTTAGTATTTCTGGTGATTTTGGTACTTGGAGGTGTGAAGTAATCACAGTAAAAAAACAGAATCATGTTACTATGCCGTTTCCCCACAGTCACCAACTATAAAACACGCCCCCTTGTACAAGCCAGTCAGATTTTGCTCCAGTGTCTATGTAGACACTGGACTGTCTGAAATCGACCAATCAGCGCTAAGAGGAGGGCGGGCCTTCCAGAATGGCCAGCCAATCAGAGCAGTAGCTTATTAGCATATGAAGGTGCTTATGTAAAACAACCTATTTTCTTGTAGGTGGGAAACAAACAGTGGGAAGTGAATAGCTAAAGCTGTAACTAAACCATTTTTACTGAAAAAAACTTAACAGATGTATTTTATAGAGACCAGGTAATTATATAAAATTGCTGAAAAAGCAAATGATACCCCTCCTTTAAGTAATCATAGGCAACTAGCATTATTCAAAGTATGAAGATAGAAACCTTTTAGTAATCCAGAGTTGGTATTAGTTTTCATTCTCTGGCCTGTAGATTCATAATTTCTGAAAACAAAATCTCATTCTTCTTCATTAGTGAAGTCCACAGTCTGTCTGTCTAACTTCTCGCCGCCTGTGTAAACAGAACAAGTCACGCTCCAAGTCTCGCGGGAAGAGAGATGTTCTGTCGTTGAAAACACATCTTTTTGACGAATTTTCTGTCTATTTTACCAATCCTCTGAACAAGGCTGGCAGGTTTAACTGCAAGAAACAGATGAACACACACACATACTGTATTGACACATGTTCACACACACACACACACACACACACCCTGCCAGAGGCTTGGTAAGAGGCTGTCTGGATTACATATGGGATTTTAGGCGGAGAGCTGACAAGCTTATTAGACGTGACCACGCATCGCTATCACCTACTTCTGTGTGTGTGTGTGTGTGTGTGTGTGTGTGTGTGTGCATATTGAGTGTGTGTGTGTGTGTGTGTGCATATTGAGTGTGTGTGCTTGCTTGCTTGCATGCATGCAGGCTACATCTGTGCCTGCATATGTGTGTGCATACGGCAGCACGTTTTATCAATCTTCAAGCTATAGTGCGAGACAGAATCCATGCGGTCCTGATGGTTCCTCTGACCCCCCCTCCTCCCGTCCCGCCCGGCGCTGATCTCCCACGCCGCATGTTTGCGCCCGTGGGAGGCGGCTTCACGCACGCTTGCGCGCTTTCATTAGTGGGAGTTTCAGTATGCGCCGCAGAGCTTATGTCCGCGTCCGAATCCTTAAGCAGCCCGAGACGACAAAGATATTGTTGTTTCCCGTGGCGGACGTGCCGGCGGTCTTAAAGGTTTAGCTGTGCAGTCAGACACTGGGCCGCTCTGTGGACCGGGAGGCTTACGGATCGGAGCCCCGCTGACATTTACATTTGCTGCGCACGTTAAAAAAGAAAAGGAAAAGGTCGGCGTTGCGGCTGCCAAGAGCGGCGGGATGAGATATACTCGTTACAGCGGCGGCGGTAATTGTTGCGTCTGTTCAGAGAGGGAAGCTTCAGGACGAGAGAGGAGGAGAAACCGCAGAATTAGTTTCCTCTCGTCTGGGTGAAGTTTCCGCCCGCAGCCTGGGAGAGGAAAGCTTCATTAAAACAATAAAAGCAAAAACAATGCAGCTGTGTGCTGGGAGGAGGGCGGGAATCTGTCTCTTTTTATAAACCTTAAGTATTTATCATCCAGCCGACCATCAGTGTGTGTGTGTGTGTGTGTGTGTGTGTGTGGGAGTGTGGGAATGAAGTGAAGTGACGGCTTCTGTCAAAGTGAGTCAGAACGGGACGTGAATGGCAGGTTTCTTAAAGGGGCGGTCCGCAACGTTTCTGAATATCACTTCAGCTTTTGAAACATTAGAAACATTAGAAACATTAGAAACATTAGGAAACATTAGGAAACATTAGAAACATTAGAAACATTAGAAACATTAGGAAACATTAGGAAACATTAGAAACATTAGAAACATTAGGAAACATTAGAAACATTAGAAACATTAGGAAACATTAGGAAACATTAGAAACATTAGAAACATTAGAAACATTAGGAAACATTAGGAAACATTAGAAACATTAGGAAACATTAGAAACATTAGGAAACATTAGGAAACATTAGAAACATTAGAAACATTAGGAAACAGCCATACTGAAGAATCTACATCTGCCCGTGACCTCTGACCCCTCTGGGGAAATGTGTAGATCAAACTTATTTATCATTGCACTGTTTAGAATATGGTCATCAGAGGCTCTAAATTCCTTCCTTCTAAAATGGGAATCGGTCTCGACCCTCTTTGGACCCGGTCTTGACTCGAACCTGGTCTTGTCCTCGAACTTCAATGCATTGATTAGTCATTTCCTGTGCACTGATAGGCTGGATGTCAAAGGGTTTCGCACAGAGCTCCTGCAGATAGATCCACATCCTTAGAAACTCCTTATTTTTACATTTAGAAAAGCATGTGCACTGTTTATTTCCTATTTCGGTCTTGAACAGGACTCGATTCGCTCTGGTCTCGGTCTTCACTCGGCCTCGACCCTCTTTGGACCCCGGTCTTGACTCGAACTCGACCGAACCTGGTCTCGGACTCGACTGCGGCGGTCTCCACTGCACCTCTGATGCGTTAGCTGTCGAAAAACGTCTCTGCTCCAGCGTCACCCGGGGCGAACTCCCTCGCGATTAAAGTAATTTTCCTCAATTCTGACTTGGCGCGGCGACCAGGCTCGGCGCCAGCAGGAATAATTGTATATTTTCCCATTCATTTGAAACTGATAACACACTCCACCGGCCCTAAATAACGCCAAACAGCAGATGGTGCGGGCGCGATTCAATTCCACACATCCAGAACTCAGCTGCCA
Organism: Centroberyx gerrardi; assembly: GCF_048128805.1. NCBI lineage: Eukaryota > Metazoa > Chordata > Actinopteri > Beryciformes > Berycidae > Centroberyx > Centroberyx gerrardi. Next base: position 25,036,865 of record NC_136015.1, on the reverse strand, counting down.
CCTCAAAGGCGAGATTTACTTTTAATACAGCCGTCATCCACCAAATAGGGAAGTAATGGCCGTTATTCATCACCTTTAGGCCTCGTGCAGCAGCCTCGCCGCCATTACCGTCACGTACAACGCGCGTATTACTGCAACTCCCCCGTGTTTCTGCAGGCAGCGCCGAGGCTGCGGGCCGCGCAGCAGACAACAGAGCTAAATGAGGATTTATGTTTGCGCAGTCGGTAAATAATTACCGGGGAAAATACCTCGGCGGCTGAGAGAGAGGTGAAGTGGTATGAAGTTATGGTATGAAGGGGTGGAGGGGGGGGGAAGAGAGGGGAAGGGGGAGAGTGAGAAAGAGAAAGATCGATAAAAAGACAGTAAATCATATTTTCATAAATAAATCCCCTATGGGACGGAGGGTTATTGTTGAATTAAACTGGAAGGTTTGAGAAATCTCTGCAGGATAATGAGATTCTGCTTTTAGAAAATAACGCACACACCGGCTAGTGGCTGGGGTTGCCAGGTATTTGAATAATCCCCCCCTCTACTCTACTGCAAAAAAATGGTCTATCTTCACAAGTGATTGAGTCTTAAAATCTTATGTAGAAAGAAAGAATCGGCCAGTGGAGTGAGATCGTTTCACTGTCATGTGTTTGTGCTGCTGTAAAGATCACAGCAAACACTTAGCTGTTGAAATCCTGCGTAAATACAGTGAAATGAAAGTTGAGACATCTCGAGTCTGCCTGCATCGTTTGGTGAAATCAGTAAATATAATACTAAATATCTTTCTAATCTCAGTTCAAAACAGTTTCCAAATCTGTTTTAACTTGATTTTTTTTTACCACACTATAATATAATTTGGTGAAAAATGTATTTGCACTCGGGTCGACATTGAACTTGGCCTCCTTCTGCATGTCGCTGTCTGTCAAATGCATGCTGGGATACCGTCACCTGCATTGGAAACACTGGATTATTTCACTGTTAAAACTGTATTTTCAGCAAAATAAGCTCATAAGACGACTTGTTAGTATTGAGCAAGGGTGGAAGTAACTAATTAAATCTACTCACGTTACTGTAATTGAGCACCTTTTTTTGAGTATTTTTTAAAGTCACTAATTTAACTTTTACTTAAGTTAAGTTTTTCCTGCAGTTTTGTCCTTCACTCCATTTTAAATCCATCCATCACAGAACAGATTGTGTCTCTCCATCAGCAACAGAAACTGGATCAACGTAAACTGACAAAACTGTGGATCCATTCACAGTGAGAAGAGGAATCTGACTTTACTTTTGTTTCTGCACTTTATTTTGTCATTTCTAATGTTTCCAGTTAAAAGAATCTAGTTTGAACTCTGACCTCTCTCCTGTTAGAATCACATGGAAAAGATCACAACTAACAACGCTCTCTTTTCTAAAGAGGAACTCAGGAACTTTTACTCTGAGGACATTTTAAATCACACACTTTTTACTTTTACTGAAGGAGATTTTTACACCGGTACCTTTACTGAAGTAAAATATCAGAAAGGTAACAGTACTTCTACTCGAGGAGGATATTCTACTCTTTCCTCTGCTGGTATTGACAGATTTTGCAGTGTAGCAGTTTGAGTCGGAGGTTTTTTTTTTTATGCACGGGACTTAAATGTATTCAGAGACGGCTCAGTATAGGCGGAGTGAATATTCAGCGGTGGCCTTCCTGCAGGTCTTAAGCTGACTTTCGCTTCTCAACAGACACATTCGGCATTTGCAAATAAATGCACCTGGATCTGTGCAGTCACAGGTCTGCAACACACACCTGTGCAGTATTCAAATGAGCGTATCTGGATGTTGTTTTGTGTTGGCAGTTTTATTGCGAGGCTGAACCTTTTGTGAATGACTTGGCACAACACCGACTCATTAAAATGTGCCGCCTGCCCCGTGTAATGAAGTTGTAGATGTGTGTGTGTGTGTGTTTTGTCGCGGATAAGTTTCTCTTTTGACAGGTTTTTTTGGAAATTTATTTGACTCGTTGCCAGCAGACGCCCGGCCACCGGTGACACAACCAACAAACACATGTTGATTATTTCAGTAATTGGATTTGGTCCATCAAGTGTTCCTGACTGTAAACTGTAAGAAGTTTAATTTTAATTTAGTTTATTTGTGCTGTTTATAAAGGCACAGGAGGAGGGGGGGAAAAAACGAGAGAAGAGAAGGAAGACAAACTGTGCTGGAGAGACAGAAAACACTCCAGAGGGACTCAGGGAAACATCTCAGTCCGAGAGAGAAAGACGAAGGAAAAACGTCCAGATGACAAACGGGAAAAAAGTTGAGGAAGTTAGGTGAGAGGCAGCAGGTGGATCGCTGCCTTGCCCAAAGGCTGTGAAGCAGCTCGGGTTTAACACCAGGCAACATCTGGAACAGCTGGAATATCCTGAGGAATTTAACCAACAACCTTCCTCCGTCAGTCTGTCTCTCTGTTAGAGGTGGAAATCTTTGGGAATCTCACAATTTGATTCGATTTCAATTGTTGGATTCACGATTAAGATTTAAAATTGATTCTCGATTCATCATAATTATCTACACACCATGCGATTGGATGCATAGAGTGTAGATTTTGAATTATTTGCCTTGACTGGACTACAATAGATCGTTGTATATAAAAAATAATACATATTTAGCATCATCTGGATCATCTGGAGTTTTGCTTTAAAGTAATAATCTGTGACATTTTACTTTCTCTAAACAGTGGAAGTGATGCGTTTTACATTTTTCCGGTTTGTTTGGAATCAACAGAAGAAGAAGAAGAACTGGGTAGTTAGCATGAGCAGAAAATCCAAGCTCCGCCCACACCGTTTGATTGGCAGGTGATCTGTGGGAAGAGCAGCAGAAACACCACAGTGAGGCTGAGGGACAAAGATGCAGACTGAATAAAAAAACGAGGATCTTGCGACTACTTTTTGAAAATATACTAACTTGGCTGCACTGTGTGACGTTCAAGACAGGCTTGTCTACATGAAGAGGGTTTTCTCTCACAGCTTCCATGTTGACAGCAGAGTGATTCTGGTGTTTTCCCTGCAGACGGTCAGAAGCAGGAGACCAAGCTGAGCGGCGGAGCCAGCAGACACTGCTTCAACAACCTGAAGGCCAACACGCAGTACAAGATCAGTGTGTACGCTCAGCTGCAGGACGGGACCGAGGGCCCCGCCGTCACCGCCATCGAGAAGACACGTGAGACACACACACACACACACACACACACACACACACACAAAACACCTGCACACATACACAGAAATACAGGAATGCGTGCATCATGTCGTCGCTGTCAGGTGAAAATGGAACTACAATTTTAGTGATTTTCACGTTTTATCTTCAGTTGAGTGATTACATGCTTTCTCTGTGGGATGAGCAAATTCTCTTGAGTTTATGAAACCGTTTCAAAACCAATTAAATAAACTCTAATAGTCGTGGAGGTCAAGCTGAAAACAAGGCTGGTTTTCTTACTTTCTGAATAGTTGACATTTTGGAGATACGAGGTTTTCACCTGACAGCAACGATATGCAAACAAATTTTTCAAAGTTTCTCATGTGAGGCTTAAACACGTGTATGCTAACATACACACACACACACATACATATATAGGCATGCACACACACACACACACACACACACACATATATAGGCACACACACACACACACCATTGACACAGTAATTTCCTCCTCCATGTGATGTGACTCACAAACTCACATTTACACGCACCTGTACATGCATTATGATCACAATATTGCAGAGATGCTTGAAAACACACTCATTCACACACACACACACACACACACAAACAAATTGTCACCAGCTGTCACTGCGTATTAAAGCGTCCCACTAGCGGCTGGCTGGCTGGCTGGATGATGACATCATTTCCAACATGAAACAGCTTTTATGCTCCTGGGAGCGAGGAGAGACGTCCTGCTCCTGTTCTGAACCAGCCAATCATTTCATTTATTTTCTTTATTTTAACCTTTTTTTATCCAGGGAAAAGTCGTGTTAATAAGTGTTTTGATAAGGTGATGAGGTTGATTGGCCGTTGTTTGTAGTTGTTTGTCCAATCACAGAGCTGATCCTGTAACTTCTTCTGTCGCCGTCCTGGTAGAGAGAGAAAGAAATGAGTGGAGGAAGGAGAGAGGAAGAGACCGAGGCTCCGTTCACACTGCGGCTGAAAGTTTGCCAAATCTGATGTTGCCCCTCCCACGTGACTCAGATCTGATGCTTTCTCATCAAAAAGCTGCATGGAGTCGCATTGTTTCAGTTCCCATCTGGACCGCATGGATATGTGATATAAAACCAGATCCAGAGGCATGAGACCTACTTGCGACTTATATTTGAACGCTCGAATCGGAATTTGCCAGCGTTGCCATGACAATAAATTAATCTGACATCATTCACCTGAGACAACAAGCGTGGAGGGCAATGAGACACAACGATGGAAAGAAAAGACAGACGACTTGATGCCTCAGTTCAGTCAAAACTGGAACTGGAATGTGTTGGAAAGGGAAACAGATGTGTTAGTGTCGCTCTGCGTGTCTTTTCAACATCGCTGTCAGTTCATATTGGTGTCAGGTACGAGTTACATCCTAGAATAAATACGAAGAGTCATCCAAAAAAATTCAGATACGAGCAGCAATTCAGAATAGAGCATGAAGACCCGCAGTGTGAACGGAGCCTGAGGAAGGGAAGGAGGGAGAGGGGGGGGGGGGGAGAAAGAGAAAGAAAGAGAGTGCATGAGGGAGAAACGGAGACAGGGAGGAAGGATGGAGAAAGAGATGGAGAGAAAGAAGAGAGAACGAGGGATGGAGAAGGCAGAAGGAGAGGAAGTGAAAGAAAGGAAGAGAAAGAATTGGTTTTGGGAAGAGAAAGAGATGCTGAGGAAGAGACGGCTAGGTGGGGAAATAGAGACAGAGACAAAGAGATGAACAAGCAAGCAAGAGAAAGAAAGAGAGAGAGAGAGAGTGCACGAGGGAGAAACGGAGACAGGGAGGAAGGATGGAGAAAGAGATGGAGAGGAAGAATTGATAAGGGAGAGAGAACAAGGGATGGAGAAGGCAGAAAGAGAGGAAGTGAAAGAAAGGAAGAATTGGTTTTGGGAAGAGAAAGAGATGCTGAGGAAGAGACGGCTAGGTGGGGAAATAGAGACAGAGACAAAGAGATAAGCAAGCAAGAGAAAGAAAGAGAGAGAGAGAGAGAGAGAGAGAAAGAAATAAAGCAGGTATTTGTGTGCATGCAGCCGGTCTGCGGAGAGCCTCCACGGTGATTTATAGCTTTGTTTTGATGCAAATGAAAGCCGGAGCCTTTTCTCCAAATGACTATCCCCCGCGCTGCAGGCAGCCGCTGCCCGGCGCTCCCTACCTGCCATCGCCAGTAATTCACCGCCGCAGGTCGCTGATTTACCGCCTAAACAGCAGTGAATGAATGAAGTGTGGAGGAGGGGGGGGGGGGAGGGGGGGAGGAGGGGGTCCTGTTTTTTTATCCACACAGGGAAAAGGTTAGGAGTTGAAAGCGGAGACAATCAGAGTTTGATTTAAACTGCGGCTGCTGCAGTGATGAAGGATTATACAGGGAGCGGTAATCACAGAGCCGGCGAGCCGCGGGGAGGAAACTCTGAATATAGTTATTTTACACATTCTGTATGTTGGGGGGGGCGGGGGGGGGGGGGGGGGAGCGGGGGGGAGCGGGGGGGTTTGATGCATACGGCTGGTTTGTGTGTTTTGAGGCTCTTTGTAGTTTTTGGAATGTATTTAGGCGATAGTTGTTTTATGATGAATATGGTCTAATTGTAGGTTTGTGTGTGTGTTTGTGTGTGTGTGTGTGTGTGTGTGTGTGTGTGTGTGTGTTCCTTCCCTCCTCACAGTACCCGTCCCCACCCCGGCACCGACCAAACCCCCCACCACCACCCCTCTGCCCACCATCCCCCCCGCCAAGGAAGGTACAGTGAGACTCAGCCAAGCTGCTTCATATCATCACTGTTTATTTACAGTCTGATGTGCTGACTGACTGTCTGACTGTCTGACTGACTGACTGACTGACTGACTGACTGACTGACTGTCTGACTGTCTGACTGACTGACTGACTGACTGACTGACTGACTGACTGTCTGACTGTGTGACTGACTGACTGACTGACTGACTGACTGACTGACTGACTGTCTGACTGACTGACTGACTGTCTGACTGTCTGACTGACTGACTGTCTGACTGACTGACTGACTGACTGACTGACTGTCTGACTGTCTGACTGACTGACTGACTGACTGACTGACTGACTGTCTGACTGTCTGACTGACTGACTGACTGACTGACTGTCTGACTGACTGACTGACTGTCTGACTGACTGACTGTCTGACTGACTGTCTGACTGACTGACTGTCTGACTGACTGTCTGACTGACTGACTGTCTGACTGACTGACTGTGTGACTGACTGACTGACTGACTGACTGACTGTCTGACTGTCTGACTGACTGACTGACTGACTGACTGACTGACTGACTGACTGTGTGACTGACTGACTGACTGTCTGACTGACTGACTGACTGACTGACTGACTGTCTGACTGTCTGACTGACTGACTGACTGACTGACTGACTGACTGACTGACTGTGTGACTGACTGACTGACTGTCTGACTGACTGACTGACTGACTGAGTGACTGAGTGACTGACTGTGTAACTGACTGACTGACTGACTGTCTGACTGACTGACTGACTGTGTAACTGACTGACTGACTGACTGACTGACTGACTGACTGAGTGACTGACTGACTGACTGACTGAGTGACTGACTGTGTAAAACTGTAAAATTAGCTAAAAAACAAGACGCAAATAAAGTAAATAAACAATTAAAAGTATGCAAATCATAAAATATTACGTTAATCCAAGTCCATAAAAAAGTGTTTTAAAAGACGATTTAGACAATTAAGCTTGACTATTTCTATACACACAGTAACATTGAAAAGGGGTGATGTATTTATATGGAAATGTATATTAATTATTGTTTGTAGTTTACTGGCCCGTGGCAGGTGAGCCAGGTGTTAAGCCCAACCCACTTTAAAGTTCAAACGGGACAATTAACCTGAAGTCACCATCTCAAGAAAAGATAATTAGTCAGGATCATGAGAAAGCAAAGTTTGATATATTGTGATAATGCAATAATTAATTTGTGATCTCTATGATGATTAGAATAGGGGGAAAAAAACGCAAATAAGGAATTTTGTGGTTCAACAATGAGTGTTCCTCCATAGTTATTCCTGTTTAATTTCTTAATTTCTTTTGTAACTCCTCCAGATGTAACTATAGTGATCTCACTGACAGAGACTAAGTTTAGCTCCCTGTCCAAGTTCTCACACGTTTAATTGTATGTAAAGTATAATGTGACATATTGCAGGGGGGGGGGCAGTGTGGGCTCGCCTCCTCCACACTGACAGCCCACTGTTTTCTGGTACATGTACAGTAAATAATCTTTACTGCGCTCCTCTTCCCACACAGTGATGTGGCTTAACCCATGCTCACACACACACACACACACACACACACACACACACACACTTCTAAGAGCTCCAAGACACTCACACATGTACACAAACACAAACATGTGGTGAAAGAGAGACACATTTTAGAGTTTCAACACACACACACATAACACATCGTTTCAGAGATAAATCTTGTAAACGAGATAATTATAATCTCCTCTGTCTTGAATCTGGTGCGCCCGTTTATTCCTGCAAACCTGTAATTGACATTCCTCACATATCTGTCATCACAGAATCAGCATGCGTAGAGTTCATTTACCAAACACTGCTTATCCTTTTCTTAAAAAGAATAAATAAATCAGCACCTGAAGTGCAGGATCCAGTCTGTCAAAGTTTGATGTTTTTGTCAACTGGCCACTTAAGTTCCCTTCTATCTTTTAAAAACAACATTTGTTTGAATTTTGTACTATAAGAGTAGGTAAGAGGTGTCACTTTTTTCAAATGGTGGATATAGAATAGTTACATATAGGTACCTTTGTAACTAGATACAAGAACAAATGAAAGAGAATGAATGAAAGAGATGAAAAGATGAAAAAGAGATGAAATAGAACAATAGTTACAATAGTTGTGAGTTGCATGAGGTTCGTGCAACTTTACTGTTACACCATGCATGGAAGTTATGTTTTACAACAGCAAACATTATTTTGTGTTGACGTCAAGTTAAAAAGTAATAATGAAATCTCTTTCATTCTTCAACGTGAGCTAGGTCCACAGTTAGCGGTTAAGCTAACGCCAGCTAACGTCCACTGCAGAGTTAACTTTCTATACAGGAAATAATTTAACTATCTGGAATATGAAAATATTTAATTGTAAAGTTAATCCACAAACCTAAACTAATCCATACTCTTTCCCCATGTTTCCTACTCATACTGTTTACTTAACATGTTGAAATTGTCAGCAGCATACATTTATACAACGCACTACAACTTTTATTGCTTTATTGCTTCATTATTTTTATTACAGTTTGAAGTTATTTTAGATTCTATTTTAGGGCATATGTTCTGTTTTTCTTCGTTCCCTGCTGAATTACTTGTTCTGCTGCACCGGCCCAGTCTCCGCCCCAGGGATCAATAAAGTTTGATTTGGTATCAGCTGGCACCGCCGCCCATCTGCTTCTGTAAACATATTAAAACAAACACAGGTCGGTGCACTTGTTGTCCGAGTAAACAACATCAGAGATATACGATATGAAAGTAATAACGGCTCAGAAGCCTTTCAGCGTGCAGTGGAATAGTTTCTCTTGTGCATTGAGAGTTTTCCTGCCCTCAGCTGCAACTACAGTAAATACACAGGAATTAGTCCCATATTTTGCTGTTGTGTAAAAACCTTGCAACTCCAATTCTGGGGATTTTCATGTTTCCTCTTCAGTTGAAGGATTACATGTTTCCTCTATGGGTTGAGAAAATTCCCCGACCTCTTGGGCTTATGAAACCATTTCAAAACCCACTGGATAATATAGTAAATGCATTGTCATCAAGCTACAAGCAAGGTTGTTTTTCTTAGTGCCTCCACTCGACAGCAGCGATATCAGCGGTAACTTCAAACGTTGTCGGCTCCTAAAGGCAGCGAGAGGTAAATGTCTGAATTGAATGACTTCACTACCCAGAAATCCTCTGCAGTGAGGTCAGTAAACGTCTCACAGCAGCTTATGTTCACCAACCACTATAGGAGTATTATAGGAAACTATAGGAACACGGGATTATTATATGAAACTATAGGAAAAAACAAAGTATTATAGGAAATCATAGGAAACTATAGGAGTATTATAGGAAACTATAGGAACATGGGAGTATTATAGGAAACTATAAGAAAAAACTAAGTATTATAGGAAATCATAGGAAACTATAGGAGTATTATAGGAAACTATAGGAAAAAACTAAGTATTATAGGAAATCATATGAAACTATAGGAGTATTATAGGAAACTATAGGAAAAAACTAAGTATTATAGGAAATCATAGGAAACTATAGGAGTATTATAGGAAACTATAGGAACATGGGAGTATTATAGGAAACTATAGGAAAAAACAAAGTATTATAGGAAATCATAGGAAACTATAGGAGTATTATAGGAAACTATAGGAACATGGGAGTATTATAGGAAACTATAGGAAAAAACAAAGTATTATAGGAAATCATAGGAAAGGGTAAGAGACGAGAGGAAAAGATCTGACGTTGGAGAATAAGAGCTGAAGTATGAAGTATCTGCAAGTTTTTAAAAAGTCTGAAAAAAGTCTTAAAACTTCTAAATAAAAACTTCTAAATTCAAAATAAAAACCCTGAATTGTGTAGTTTGACCAACAGTTTTATTTTCTTGTTGTGTTACATCACTTCCAGTCTGTCAGTCAGTTTGACCCAATACAGAACATGATTAATACAATATCTCTACCAACCAGTAATCCCTTAAAATAACCTTACATTTTCATTAATTTACATGAATTAACCCCTTAATTCATGCAAAATCCCCTTAAAATGTATTAAGGGAGTTATTAATGGGGGAGATTCCGTTGAAACCTCCTTAAACACCCCCTTAATCTTGACTCCTTACTTTGTAACTTAATAAAAAATTCAGGGAGACAGGAACTTTTGCATTAATTTTCACTTAATAACTCTTAACTCTTAAATTAAGGACAATTCAGGGATAAACATTCAATTTCCTGGTGTTGTTTTTCTTTTATTTGCTCTGTCCAGTTGATTTGCCAATTTTCTGTTTCTTTATTTTGTTTTTGTGTTTTTTTAATTGTTCTTAAATTCAATTCCAGGTCACTTTTAAAAAGGTCTTAAACCTGCAGATCAGTCTTGAATTGGATGTGGATCGAGCCGGTTTAGTCCACATGACCTCTCCGCTCTGATCTACTCTTCCTTTGTTTTTCTCCTCTGTCTCCTCCACTCTCTCTCTTCATCACTCTCTCTTTCACATCCCTCTCTGTCTCAGTCTCTCCAAGGCTTTTTTAGGAGGAGATTACGAGGTTTTTTGCGTGACTGCAGAGTTATAAAGTCTTAAATGAGAAGAATTAAACCGATTCTCAGATTAACACGTCTTCCCTGAGATAGTTGATTAATGGCGAGCCGGAGGGCGGTTTTGTTATTGTGAGAGAAAATAAGTCATTTGCTCTCTGATCTAATGCGGCTCATTAAGGGCCAAGTGGATATTTAGGATAAACAAACAGCAAACAACAGAAAATTAAATCCTTCGGCGGGATCGATCGGGCGCCGGCTGACTGTTGGATGTGATGATATGAGAGGAGAAGGGAGCTGATTGGCTGCTCTCGCCTCCTCTCCACCCAGCGGAGGATGACGGAGAGCTTCGGCGTTAAGATTCACACGGCGAGCGGCGGCGGCGGCGGCTCCGTGCTCTGCATGCGACGAGGCAGCGCCGCTTCTAATCGTTTAAACGTCGAGCCTCTTCAAGTCAAATCAATCAACGCTTCACTTCGCTCCAAAGTTTCTTTTCCTGCCTCGGTGGCGCCGGACCGCTCTGCAAACTGAATCAGACTTTGGTTTATTTTTTCACGGTGATAAAACACAGAACTGATAGCAAAGTGTAAAAAAAAAAATGTGATAAAACAATGACAGAAGCAAAGAAAGCAAAGAAAAATCCATACGTGTTGTGCAGGTTGAAGAATAAACAAACAAAGCAACAACAAAGATATTAAAATCAAAAGTTGCAGACTGTATTATTCTTAAAGGCATTTGTCCAACTGTTTAGACTATTTTGATTTGCTCCTTCAATTCAAAACAATCAAAATGAATGTGTATTTAATATTTACATTCAGAGAAACTCTCGTCAAAATGAGATGAAACTTTATTGATTCCTGTGGCGATTGGATCGAACAGGATACAACGAAGAAGAATAGAATATAAACAGAAAAATAAACATAAAGATGAATATAGCAAGTGGAGGTTATATGGATAATATGTGCAACAGACACTTTCAAGAAAGAATAAATGCAGAAAATAACCAAATACACCCAAAATATGAAATATTTTTTAATATATTAAATAGGTAAAAACATCATGAAAATATTGATATTAATGCAATATGAGAAGAAACAGATGTGAATTTACAGCAGATTTGCATCCATCTCTCTCTTCCTCCTTCGTCTCTTCTTTTATCCATCTTCCTCTTGTTTCTCCCTCTCCCTCCTTCCATTTTGCCTCTATCCTTCCCTCTTTCTCTCCATCTCTCTCCTCCTCCTTTCATCTCCTTTTCCTTGTCTACAACAGAAATGTGAAGAGAGAAGAGAGAATGTAAAATATCATCAGTCCCTTCAGTCAGCAGCTCTTCAAATTGTGATTTTTCTCTTCCGCCGCTCTTCCTTCCATCTCTCTCTCTCTCTCTCCCTCTCTCTCTTTCTCTCTCTCTCCTCTCTCTCCCTCTCTCTGTCTCCCTCTCTCTCCCTCTCTCTCTTTCTCTCTCTCTCCCCTCTCTCTCTCTCTCTCTCTCCCTCTCTCTGTCTCTCCCTCCCTCTCTCTCTCTGTCTCCTTCTCTCTCTTTCTCTCTCTCTCCCTCTCTCTCTCTCTCTCTCTCTCTCTGTTTCTCTCTCTCCCTCTCTCTCTCTCTGTTTCTCTCTCTCTCTCTCCCTCTCTCTCTCTCCTCTCTCTCCCTCTCTCTCCCTCTCTGTTTCTCTCTCTCTCTCCCTCTCTCTCTCTCCCTCTCATCTCCCTCTCTCTCCCTCTCTGTTTCTCTTTCTCTCTCTCTCTCTCCCTCTCTCTCTCTCTCTCCCTCCCTCCTCCCTCCCTCTCTCTCTCCCTCTCTCTCCGCTCATCTGTTTCTCTCTCTCTCTCTCTCTCGCTCTCTCTCTCTCTCCCTCTCTGTTTCTCTTTCTCTCTCTCTCTCCCTCTCTCTCTCTCTCTCTCCCTCGCTCTCTCTCTCTCTCTCTCCCACTCTCTCTCCCTCTCTCTCTCTCTCTCTCTCTCTCTCTCTCTCAGTCTGTAAGGCTGCCCGGGCCGACCTGGTGTTCCTGTCGACGGTTCCTGGAGTATCGGCGATGAAAACTTCCTGAAGATCATCCGCTTCCTGTACAGCACTTCCGGAGCGCTGGACCGGATCGGACCGGACGGAACCCAGGTACGGGTTCAGATACAGAAACCAGATCCAGTTCATAAAGTTTCTGCACTGTCTGTTCTAAACAGCCGGTGTCTGGTCGCTCTGTCCCGGGAAAAGAAGAAGAAGAAGAAGAAGAAGAACTGGGTAGTTAGCATGAGCAGCGATAGCCACCATGACTGAACAGACAAAGAAAAGAGAAACTCAAACTGCAGCAACAGAACATCCAAGCTCCGCCCACACTGTTTGATTGACAGGTGATCTGTGGGAAGAGCAGAGCAGAAA
>NC_136015.1:25003998-25013998 GCF_048128805.1 Centroberyx gerrardi | reverse complement strand
TTAGGGACACACAGGGTGAATCCAGGTAAAAGCCATTATCACTTATTGATTTCAATTATTAAATCTAAACCAATCACAAAGGAGGAGGAGGAGACAAAGAGAAGAGCTACAGAAGGATTTTGAGACAGCCGAGATATCGATTTTGCAAAAGGAGCTGCAGCTTAATATTTTTACATTCAGTCTGTATTCTCACTCTGTTTCTATTGATCTTCACTGTGTGTGTGTGTGCGTGTGCGTGTGTGTGCGTGTGTGTGTGTGTGTGTGTGTGTGTGTGTGTGTGTGTGTGTGCAGACGGAGGGAAGACTCTGACGTTCTTCAACAGCGACTACAGATCAGACTTCCAGACCGTCACCTTCGAAGGACCAGACATCAAGAAACTCTTCTACGGAAACTTCCATAAGGTCAGACACTGACTGCTTTACTGACTGGTTTACTGACTGACTGGTTTACTGACTGCTTTACTGACTGCTTTACTGACTGGTTTACTAACTGACTGCTTTACTGACTGGTTTACTGACTGACTGGTTTACTGACTGCTTTACTGACTGGTTTACTGACTGGTTTACTAACTGACTGCTTTACTGACTGGTTTACTGACTGACTGGTTTACTGACTGCTTTACTGACTGACTGGTTTACTGACTGACATCAAGAAACTCTTCTACGGAAACTTCCATAAGGTCAGACACTGACTGGTTTACTGACTGGTTTACTGACTGGTTTACTGACTGACTGGTTTACTGACTGCTTTACTGACTGCTTTACTGACTGGTTTACTAACTGGTTTACTGACTGACTGGTTTACTGACTGCTTTACTGACTGCTTTACTGACTGACTGCTTTACTGACAGCTTTACTGACTGACTGCTTTACTGACTGCTTTACTGACTGACTGCTTTACTGACTGGTTTACTGACTGACTGACTGACTGACTGACTGCTTTACTGACTGGTTTACTGACTGACTGACTGACTGACTGACTGACTGACTGACTGCTTTACTGACTGACTGCTTTACTGACTGGTTTACTGACTGACTGACTGACTGACTGACTGCTTTACTGACTGGTTTACTGACTGACTGACTGACTGACTGACTGCTTTACTGACTGACTGCTTTACTGACTGCTTTACTGACTGACTGACTGACTGACTGACTGACTGACTGCTTTACTGACTGCTTTACTGACTAATTTACTGACATCAAGAAACTTCTATGGAAACTTCCATAAGGTCAGAGACTGACTGCTTTACTGACTGCTTTACTGACTGACTGGTTTACTGACTGGTTCACTGACTGCCTGACTGACTGACTGACTGACTGACTGCTTTACTGACTGACTGCTTTACTGACTAGTTTACTGACAGACTGGTTTACTGACTGACTGACTGACTGACTGGTTTACTGACACCAATAAACTCTTCTATGGAAACGTCCGTAAGTCAGAGACTGACTGGCTGATTTACTGACTGATTAGCTGATTGACAGGTTAGTTGACCGACTGACTGACTGACTGGTTTACCGACTGACTGACCCACTCATGCATTAGCTGGCTGCTTGACTGACAAGCTGGTTGACTGACTGAATAGCAGACTGACTGATTTCTTTCTTTCTCTTTCTCTCTTTCTCTCTCTCTCTCTTTCTCTCTGTTCTGTTCTAAAACCCCAGCAGCTCAGACATGACTGTCTGTTGACTCTGACCGTCTGATTCCAGTCAGTCAGTCAGTTGCTGCCCTGAGCCTGAACCTGCAGCAGTCAGTCTGTCAGCAGAGCTTATCCTGCTTACCGTCTGACCTTCTGTTCTGCTGTGAGTGTGTGTGTGTGTGTGTGTGTGTGTGTGTGTGTGTGTGTGCCTGTGTATGATGTTGGATTCCTGCCATAATCCTAGAGAGCCTCTACCTGAAGAGTCTGCTCTACACTTAAAATACGTTTATGTCGTTATGTGTTATTTCTTCTTCTTCGTGGGTAACCGGCCAATCGCAGACGAGGAGTTTGACATGAGAAAATGTTTCAGGATGTAAAACCTCAGCGGTAAACGTCAGGTTTTGGTGTCAGTCCCTCAGAATCAAAGAGCGAGGGCTTCTTTCTAGAGCCGCCATTTTGCACCGAGAGACGTTCAACAATCATACAGGAGAGAAATCCATCGTAGAAGAGGAGAGAGACCAGTTTCTCCACCACAGGAGCAAGAGAGAGACCAGAATGCACTGCAGCAGAGAGACAGGTTGCGTCTTGTTATGGAATCACTATCGCTCTCTCCACTTGTACACATCACCCACAGCTGAGTGATCACACTTTCAAGCTAATTAAATGCTCATAAACCTGCTTTTGGTTGAAAAAAATGGACTCCCCATCTCTCTGCAGGTTGTCGAAAGGCATTCTGGGAAACGTAGTAAGTCGCTAACTGCAGTAGAAGTAGACGAGGGAGGTTGAGGGAAAGTGGGTTCACCAAAAAAAAAAAGAAAAAGTAAATTACAACACTTTATCAGAAGATTGAACATAACAGACTGATGATGACAGTGTAAAAATACCCGAGTGGATTTCTCCTCTAACATGCTTGAGGGAAACGCTGCTTCACACTCAACAGGATTTATTAGAAACATTTTGTCGTGCTAATGCAGGATAGATGCAGGTTGGGAGGGGGAGGGGCTTCTACAATGGCTATCACTAGACACACACACACACACACACACACACACACACACACACACACAGAGGAACGGGCGTGCCGTGCGAGCAGAGCTTTGCATCTGGGTTTTTTCCCGATATAGAATAAGCTTCCATGAATAAATTTTATTTCCACCGCAGATATTTTTAGTTTGGAACCAGGACTCAGCTGTAGCCGAGTTCAGGAACCAGACTGTCGAAACCACAACTCGCTATTTTCACATCAGAAAAAGTTTGAGTATGAACCCTAAACCTTTAACATGAAGCTTTAGCTCTCTACAAACCTCCTGTCTCTCCTTAATGTGGAAAAACAGATGATGAAATTCATTTTTTTTGGGATTACTGCTTCTTTTGACTTTGTTTCTGGGTCTGAAAATGTAAATCTGTGAGGAGGGGAATGTGGTTTGTAAAGGGTAGAAGAATTTTTAATTTTTCATTTATCTTTATTTTTTTCGACCTATCACTGTCCGCAACAATGCGTTATGGCAGAGGTGTGACCAAGTCCACTCTGCTCGAGTCCCAAGTCAGTCTCAAGTGTTGAGGCTCAAGTCTCAATTCAAGTCCCAAGTCTAAATGTAGATTACCAAGTCAAGTCCAAGTCAAGTCCAAGTCATTAAAGTCAAGTCTCAAGTCTAAATGTAGAACAGCAAGTCAAGTCAGAACAAATCAAGAGTCCAGTATCAATTTAATATCTTAAAAAAAAAAAAATATCTAGGACTTTTCAATGCAATATGGTTTTAATAGGATAAAAACTTGGTGATGGAAAAATTACCGAAATGAATACGTTGAACTGTTTCACAACTGCATTGGTTTTAAAGGTCATGAAGTTCTGTTTCTAAAATAGTATGGTTAAAAACATTAACACACTTGAGGACAGACAGTCCCATATACGAACATATACAAAGTTCCTTTTTGTGAGCCGTTATCTCTTTTGAACAGAAGTTACTGTGTAACCGCCGTTAGGGCGAGGCTTATTTGTATGACTGTATAAAACTCATGTGTTGGCTGACAGTAATCAATCAAATGTAGTGCCTGTTTTGATTCCTCGCTGCGAGTAAAGAGCAATCTACTTTGAATCCAGTGACTCTGTCGTTTTGGTAAAAGTTTTTCTAACACTTGGTAAGAGCATCATGAGTTTGATTTCTATAATCAGTTTCAACTTCAATAAATTCAATCATTCCATACAAATTCAGAAAACAGAATTTAAATTCAGTCGTCTGCTGGAACAAATCTCATCACTTTCAATCTAAGTCATTTACACAAACACAAGATCTCAAGTCAAGACTTTAGAAACCTTTTCAAGTCATCAAAGTACAAGTCAGAGTCAAGTCCCAAGTCACCAGAACCCAAGTCAAGTCAAGTCTCAAGTCTTCTCTTCATGCATCAACTCAAGTCTCAAGCAATTAAAACTGTGACTCGAGTTCAAGTCATGTGACTCGAGTCCCCACCTCTGCGTTATGGATATGTAATCTATGCGTATACATGTGCAGTTTTGGGGAAAGTTACTTTGAAACTAACTAGTTACTTTACTTCGTTACTTGTCCTAAATATTAACTACTTACGTTACTAAGTTAGTCTTTATTAAGAGTAACTCGTTAGAGTACTTTAACGTCAAATCATGCCTTTAAAATACGCCTTCTGCTGATGTCATCACTCTTAATGTACAGAAATCATCACTGATCATCACGTCTGGGACTCAGCCTGAAGAATCTACTGTTGTCTAAAGAAAACATCAAGGCAGCTTTCAGTGACCTGTTCACCAGTAAACACTCAGATCCCAGAGGAAACTGATCCGGTCCGGTCTCAAAATAAACAGCAGACGCTCACAAGCTTTCAGTTCAAATCTTTTTGAATTGAAAGGTTTGACAGTGAAAGCTAAACTTACAGTTAACAGTAATGTTCTGATCCTTCTCTTCCATCAGTTCAAAGTAATGTGAATATTTCCAAGTTCGTGTTCATACTGAAAGCGAGTCGTGACCTCCAGCCTCCTCCGCACCGCCGCCTGCTGCCGTCTGCTTTAATAACATCATGTAGCGTACAATACTGTCATGGTTTTTTTTTAATTTGCGCTAACTAAACATTTAACCATTTGAAAGAAAAGTAAAAGTAGCGTAATGTAACTTTGAGAAAGTAACTAATAACTGATTAAATAAATTGAAAAACGAATGCGTTAAGTTAGTCGTTACCACAAGAAAGTGATCTGATTAACACATTACCCCCAACACTGTACATGTGTATGTGATATATGCAGGTATGTGTATGTGAAGACCTATTACCGCTACACTCAAATTAAATAAAAATGTGATTCCAAAAAAAAAGAAAAGTAAAAAAATGTAAATCTTCTACAGTCCTTACTTGGCTCGACATAGCAGCCAATTAGCCCGGCTCTAACCTGTATAAACATTCATTCATTCATTCATCATTCATTGTCTTTACCCGCTCATTCCTATCCCAGCATGCCTTTGGTCTGGACAGGTCACCAGTCCATCTCAGATTCTTTAAACAGTACTTCAGAATGCTGCTTTCCCAGAATACATAAACATCACACAGATTGGATTTCATATTTCACCCATTTTAATTTTTTTTAAAGTTCATTTTCATCAGAGTGTGAAGGGGTTTGAGTCTGAGCTGAGGTCTGAATACTGAGTGCAGATCGATCAATATCACTGCAGTTCAAACTCACTGTGGGTATTTCATCTTTTTTTTATTATACTTATTTTTCGGTTAGTATCTTAAAGTATCTTAAACTATCTCTGGATTTTACTCTATAGCAGGTATGCGTTGATTAATTCATTTTACTTTTGTCTTTACCTTTTAATTGCAAAGCACTTGGTAACTACGTTTTGAAAAGTGCTCTTTAAAAAAACTTTATTATTATTATTATTATAAATATCCATGAGACTGAATGCAGTCAAACCTTGGCAGCATTTTGGGGAGATGAGCAGCTGAAGGGATCAATTCCAAACACATTATAGATTGGGAAAGAAAATGTTCTGTTTTTATTGATCAGTATTTCAAACTAAAATCACATTCTACCCTCTTCAGTATTACTGTTTTGTAAGTTAAGCTTAACCTTAACACCAAGGCAGCAAACCATTTTCTAAGAGACGTCATGGTTTTCATCTAAAATATGAAATTTCTCATTGAATTAGTTATTTTCGCCCATCCTGGGGTGTGAAAAATGTCGCAAAACTCCGAGAATTTATCCGAGCGACTAGGTTTTGTGGGGCGAGATTAAAAAAATGACTTTAATACGTAACAAAGGGGCTGATCCTATCAAAACGCCACCTCGTTTTCAGATACAAGCTGCCAAATATTGAGTTTGAACAGGCATGTCAGTCAAACTTAGGCCCCGCCCACAGCCTGGAGGAAAGGGTAACGCCCACACAGCCGTATCACAGTAGAAAATGCTCCAACACAAGCTTCATTTTATTACAGTTATTGAATTTTAAGAATGCTTAAATCTAAATAAAGATAGTACACATTCATGATACTAAATAAAAAGTGTGTTGTCAATCCCTTTCAGCCGCCCATTCTCCTTTAAAACGAACCGAAATGTGTTTTAATTTAGAGCAGGAATCAAGATATATAATACAAGATACATAATATGTATATAGCACTTACTAAAACTTACTAAAGGAACTGTAAAATATACAAAATATAAATTACATCTTAATATAAACATGAAACAAAATATATTTCTCCCTGTGGTTGGGGGATATTATTATTATTAGTTGTAGTATGCACAGTAGTAGTAGTAGTAGTAGAGCAGTAGTAGTATTAATGTCAGCAGTATAGTACTATTAGTAGTAGTAGCAGTAGCAGTAGTATCAGTAGCAGTAGCAGTAGTAGCAGTATAAGTAGTAGTAGTAGTAGCAGTAGTAGTAGTATCAGTAGCAGTAGCAGCAGTATCAGTAGCAGTAGAAGCAGTATAAGTAGTATCAGTAGCAGTAGTAGCAGTAGTAATATAAGTAGTAGCAGTAGTAGTATAAGTAGTAGTTGTAGTAGCAGTATAAGTAGTATCAGTAGTAGTAGTAGTATAAGTAGTAGTAGTAGTAGTATAAGTATAAGTAGTAGTAGTAGTAGTAGTAGTATAAGTAGTAGTAGTAGTATAAGTATAAATAGTAGTGTAAGTAGTAGTAGTAGTATAAGTAGTAGTAGTAGTAGTAGTATAAGTATAAATAGTAGTGTAAGTAGTAGTAGTAGTATAAGTAGTAGTAGTAGTAGTATAAGTATAAGTAGTAGTAGTAGTATAAGTATAAGTAGTAGTAGTAGTAGTAGTATAAGTATAAGTAGTAGTAGTAGTATAAGTATAAGTAGTAGTAGTAGTAGTAGTAGTATAAGTAGTAGTAGTAGTATAAGTATAAGTAGTAGTAGTAGTATAAGTAGTAGTAGTAGTAGTAGTAGTAGTATAAGTATAAGTAGTAGTAGTAGTATAAGTAGTAGTAGTAGTAGTAGTATAAGTAGTAGTAGTAGTATAAGTAGTAGTAGTAGTAGTATAAGTATAAGTAGTAGTAGTAGTAGTATAAGTATAAGTAGTAGTAGTAGTAGTAGTATAAGTAGTAGTAGTAGTAGTAGTAGTAGTAGTAGTAGTAGTATAAGTAGTAGTATAAGTAGTAGTAGTAGTAGTAGTAGTAGTAATAGTGTGGGTTTTCATACATGAAGATGAGAAATTCCCTGTTTCCCATGTGGAAATATGATTTTCACCTGTGAACCTTTTCTTTACATGTGGAATTTAGTTTTCACATTTAATGAATTTCATTCCCAAAGCAGATCTCTGCCTCTTGAACAGTGTGACTCTTACTCCGCTGCCGTGGAAATAAAACTCACTATTAAATATTATTGAAGTTATTAGCGATCCTCAACCTTCTGTTTACAAACTAGTAAAACTTTACAGCCTGTGCTCATGTGTGTGTGTTTTTGGATATTGAGCAAGAAACATCTGGTAACTTTTTTTATTATTTTTTTTTCTAAATGAAATATAGAGCAATTTGGAATGAAACCCTTCATTTGTTTCTACTGAACTAGACTAAAACAAAATTAGCTTCCAGAAAAGACTCACAAAACTGCAAATAGGAAACTTTCCCTTTTGGTGTTAAATTTAAAAAAAAACTGTAACTGTCGACTCGTCAACTTTGGTTAAACTCTGCTGAGTGTCGCAACCTCACTCAGAAATATGTCAGAAATTACAGAGCAGACGCTTCGGGTTTATAGTCTGGTTTTCTTTGGGCTGTGGTGTGTGTGTGTGTGTGTGTGTGTGTCTTGCTCTCTGAATATTCTCTCACTTCACAGGACAATCATAAAATGCGTTAACAAGTGAATTTGCACTGCTGTGTGTTTTAATCTTCTCCTTTGAGAGATTCAGATTGTAACGGAGTGAAGCTGGATGCCTTCATCTCTCAGTCTGACCTCTGTGATGACGAGGCTTTTTCTCAAAGCGTCTAAGAATAGAAGAATAGAACAGAAGAGCTGATCTGGGATCAGCGCTCAGGTTGCAGGACCTGCTGAATGAGGAATTTAGGATAAGTCAGTATCGTCTTTTATCTCACTTCTCAAAAACACTTTCAAAGACTTGCTTTGATGGAAGGTTTTTGATTTTGCCCACTTTTTACTCTTGTGTTGTCTCTTATTTTGTTATTTTTATGCTTTTACTTCCTTCTTTCCCAATTTTAATCTTCTATTTTTTATATTTTAGTGTTCCTTGCTCCTTTTAGTTTACCTTTGTTTCCCTCTTTTTGAAAATCAATTTGTGAACACTTTTTATTATTATTATTATTATTATTATTATTGTTATAATTATAAGACAAGACGCTGATTCCCTACAGGCTCCAGGGTCGCTGTTCTGTAGCTGACCTCTGACCTCTGACCTTTGACCTCTGATGAAAAAGATCAGATGAAACTTTATTGATCTCTGTGGGGAAACCGGGTCGTTTCAGCACCAAATATAACAACAGGGATGAAAAAAAGAGAATACAGGCATGAAAATAGAACATCAACAAAAGTAACAATTAAAGAAAGAATAGAATAGAAACAATTCTGGTCTTATATAAATATATGCAGCTTTAAGGTTAAGTAGACTGTATGTGAGGGAGGTTTGGGAAGGAGTATGGATTACTTATATAATATGGATTTGCTTAAAACTGTCACTTACAGAACAGAGAGAAGAGAATTTCCCTACAGGAATCAATAAAGTTTCACGTTATTATGATTATTACTGACTTCCAGACAGTTGATGTGTTGAACTGAAGCCTGCTGTTGGAGTTTCTGTGTGAAGAAAGTTACTTTAATGCTAAAATCCACGAGAAACACAAAACAACCAGCTGTGATCCAACAAACAAACAAACAAATAAACTGTCTTTTATTTAATTTCCACTTTCTGGACATATTACAGTCTCCCACGAAACAAAACAAAGTCACACAGAGTCGCTCTCCTGTTTTTACTGTCAAACACAAAGGTTAACATATAGAAGAGGGTTAATGGGGTTCAGGTGTCGTGTGTGTGTGTGTGTGTGTGTGTGCCTCAGACAGCAGCTCGCCTGGCGTCTGTTGTTTTTACTGTTAAACTCAAAGGTTTGTACCTCAGAGTGTTAACGGGGTTCAGGTGGACAGGCGTCGCTTCATCAGCTATAAAGTTTAAAACATTACTGTGATAACGACACGTTTCCTGTGTGGTTATAAATAGCAGCGATGGTCGGACGGTTGATTTTAGTTTCAGTTCCACATTTTTTCCTGTTTTGTGTCCCAGTTCAGGTTCTAGTGCAGGTTGCGGATAAACGTCATTTATCACAATAAACACATTCATTGGCTGAATAAGCCGCTGCATGTCGGTAAATACAGACACGGCTTTTTCCTCTTCATTTTCTTTTTCATTCCTTTGAAGAAGATGAGATGAAAACATTTGCAGTTTAAATATATCAAGTTTTTTTTCTATCCCCCAGGCTGGTGCCCCTTCTCGAACGCTATAATAATAATAATAATAATTCTATTGTTTGTGTCTGTGTGTGTGTGTGTGTGAGCGAGTGAGTAGGTGTGTGTCTCTGGTGTAAGTGTGTGCATGTCTGTGTGTGTGTGTGTGTGTGTGTGCAAGTTTTGGTGTGTGAGTATGCAGTTGAGTGTGTGTGTGCATTCAGATGCTTGCTTGCCTGTTTGTGTGTGTGTGATTGTGTGTGTGTGTACATCTCAGTGTGTGTGTCATCTTGAGAATGTATTGCTTTGCAGGTTAAAATTCCCTCTGAGAAAAAAAGCATTTACATTTTTAATTAATTTTTAATGTATTCATTTTTTTATCAATTGATCAATTACACTATCATCACAATAAACTGTATTTGTTTGAGACCA
>NC_136015.1:24926498-25001498 GCF_048128805.1 Centroberyx gerrardi | reverse complement strand
GTCCCAGACTGATTTCCTCATTTCGTAGCTCATAATTCAGCGCTCTCACGTAGACAAACTGAAACAGAGAACTGAAGAAAGCCACACTGACACCGAAAGCCTCTGCGGTCGATTTTAACACCAGCCAGCCTCTGTCTTCACCACAAAACACCACAGTGGCAGATTTGCACGGGATTCAAATCACTGATGACCTCTGTAATTATGACAAATCTCTGGACGTCCTTGTGCAATTTTATTATTTTAGCACCGTATCAATAATGAATTTGATAGCAAATCTCTCATGAAAAAACAGATTAAGTAGGGAAAATTGTGAATTTTACTTAATCTGTTTTTTCATGAGACAGATTTTGAGTGCAACTTTGAGTATAGCTAATAATAAACTTCATATTAATAAACTTTTATTTGTATAGCACCTTTCTAAAAGCAAAGTTTACAAAGTGCTTTACAGAAATAACTCAAATAAGAAAGACAGACAGTAGTACAGAAGACAGACAGTAATGGAAAGCACAGGGCAAAAACACAAGATTTACATTTTTTTTAAATATATGTAATGTAAATATATCTACTGTTCCATGTTTTTTAGTCTAGATGCATTAGTCATATCGTATACATAATCACTGGTAAAACACTTAACCATAGCGATAATACCTGGTGTTCTGACTTTTCTACCTGCACAACAGCTACCACTGTGTGTACTCTTGTGGATAAACAGGAGAAATCAATACTAATCAATCAATACTAAGTCGCTCCCTGGTACAGCAGACAGTAAAGAGCATCTAGTCGTGTTTTAAGAATATTATCACTGCGGTTTGAATGTGTTTTCGACAAACCACGCTGCTTGGCTGAAATGAACCAATCACTAATTGGGTTTAAAGGATAACGCTGGTGTTTTTTAATACATTTCTTATCATCAACAAATCCTATGAAAATAACAAAATCAACAATGCGTTTGCTCTACTCCCGTTACTTCCCGATTTTCCACGTTCCCTTTTTAGCCTTCAACCCGGAAGTCATTGGCTCCAATTGTAAGCTAAAAACCTTTAAATACAGCTCACAAAGACGCAGTTTCAATTTTAAAAATCGGTAACTGTTACCATGAAAAGTCAGGCTGTTGTAGTTATTACCAAATCAAACTCAAATGGAAACAAATTCTTCATTACGCCGGGGACTATTTTCGGTGCTACGGAACTACTTTCCTGAGATGGAAAACGTGTTTACGGTCGGCTTATTAAGTTGTTTGAGGAAAAAGTCGGCCGGCCCGGTGCATCGTGATTTTTTTAATACAATGGAGTTCTATGGCTGCTGGGACATGAGGCTTTACTGGGCATCGGCTACATGGATGAGACTTGTTAGCAAAACAAATTCATTGCTGATTTTGTTATTTTCGTAGGATTTGTTGATGGTAAGAAATGCATTAAAAAACACCAGACTTATCCTTTAAAAACGATTTCAAAACCAAAAGAAAAGGAGTTCACTATTTGTATTATTCCCAGCGGAGGGCATCACGGGACAAATTCAGGTCAGTCAGGCAGTCAGTCAGTCAGTCAGTCAGGCAGTCAGTCAGTCAGTCAGTCAGTCAGTCAGTCAGTCAGTCAGGCAGTCAGTCAGTCAGTCAAGTAACGCTCAGTGAGATGTCGCTTCGTGAGATGGCCCCTAGTTTTCCGGCCGGGCGGTGTTTGGACCTTCGGGCCAATCACAGTGCTTAAAAACGGAAAACTCCACTCAACCGGGAAGCCGTGACACATTAAACAAACGCACCATCAAATGACAAGCACAGACGGTTTAATCTGAGTCGCGGAGCTGACAGGTTGTGTTGTGAAAATGTCGAGGAAGAAGAAACTGGACAATATTTACTATTTTCAACCGAATGTGAGTAATAAAACGTGTTCAAGTGAATTTTAAAAAGTTGAAGAAAGAGAAGATGAGGAAAATGGCGGAATGAGTAGAAAGCTCCGTGTTCTGAGTGCCGCGGTGAAATTAGTAAGTGCCTTCAAATAGAGACATCGAAGCTGGAAGCTATGCTGAAGTTGTGTGGACTATTTGTTGTTTTTACGGACAAGTTTAAGTGACAAAGTACTCGCTTCGTAGCTGCTGTGGATAATTTGCTGGTGGAACAATGGCGGGTTAGTGTTTTGGAAACTGTCATACACTGAAAGCAACAGAGGCTTCGTCAGTAACGTTACTGTGAGTTTCAAGAGAAGACATGATTCGTTGTTCTGTGTAAGAACAAAGTTTATTCTTAGACAGACGTTTTGATATGGACTATTAATTTACGCCTATCTGTGGGTTTACTAGTTTCCGTGCCGTGGAAACCGTTATTTCAGTTTTCAGTCCGACATTACGAGTCCCGGTGGCGGTGCTGGCGGGAAGCTGAAGTTGTCCACAGGAGCGGCGATGTCTCCGGGGGATTTTGGGGGAAGCTGACTGAGCACTGAACCGGTTTGGAACAGAGTTGCTGTTCGGGATTGAAGCGGATTTTGTGGGTGTTGCTTGGTCCAGTGCGCGGAGTTCGGCAGGGATAGCGTTCGAAACCGTTCCCTATTACAGAAATAGTGCACTATATAGTGTACCCGCCATTTTCTACCAGTGTCCGAATTCTCAACGGTTAATTTGATTCACTAAATAGTCCACTAAGTTTCCAGTTTGTTATTGAGTTTAGGCTAACCTTGGAGTAGGGGGGGGGGGGGGGTTTGTGCTAAATCTTAATCGGAGTAAGCCAGTGCACATTTTGTTCAGGTAGCTGCCGTGTGAGAGAGAAATCCTGAAACCCACTTTGCGATATTTTGTAGTAGGCTATTCATACTGGCTACGTTATTGAGCAGGATAGGTATAAATATAGTTGCACGCATGAGTACTGACACTAATTGTATTGGGGGTGGGGACTCAGATCCTTCCGCTATCACAGTCGAACAAGGTAGGAACACACTAGTTACACCCCTACAAAGCGGTGGCTCAGCCCCTTCGCTACTTGCCTCTCCCACCATGTTGACATTCCAAGACAGCCCAACGGACAGAAATATATCCATCAATAATTCTTTCCGTTTTCCGACGGACCAGTGGGGCCGCAGCAGGTGGAATTCAACACACGCGCCGTGGGCCTGGACAGGATCTGTACTTGTTTTTAGAAACACAAGAACACTCTTTTTTTTCACTCTTTTTGTTATATTTCACCCGATAACCGAAGCCGTCTTTTTTGCTTGTGATGCTTTTTGCTCTCCGTGGTCAAACACCCAGACCTGGGCGTTAAAGCTGCTGTCAAACGTGTGTATTTATGTGTTTTGGGGCTTTGTGAAGTAAAATTTGTTTGTTTTTCTTCCCTTCCAGTTTCAGCTGCAGTCCTTCGACATCGTCTGCAGCACCTCCTGGGCCAACAGAGACAAGTGCTGCGAACTTCCTGCTCTGGTGAGGTCAAAGTTCATTCTGCCTCCTTCTCAGTCTGCTATTAGAGCTCTATTAGTGCAATGCAAGTAGTGATGGACGATCTGCTTCTCTCTCGATACGATTCGATACGTGATCTGAGGTTCAGGATTCAATACAACCAGGATACGATGTAATAAATAAAAGTTCAGTGACGACAAAGTCTGACTGTGCAGAATTCTGTTTATTTCTGAGACACAAATCGTTCCAGCGATGCCATTGGCTGCTAGAATGTAAACAACAATTTAAAAGTGTCATTACAAAGTGACAATAATATAATTTGGATGGAGAGCTTGTGAAACTGTGATGGTCAAGAGTCTCATTAGTGATTACTACAGCAGAATAACATGGAGCTGATATCACCATTCATGTTCCTGACACATGATATGTATTGTCACATTTTTGTATTGTGATATATTGAATTTCGATGTATAGTATATCGTTCCATCTCTAATTGCTAGTATAATACTGGTTAACTACTGCAGTAATATATTCTGTCATTTCCATCTGCTATTGGCTGACCTTTGGTGCCAGGTGATGTCACCACCTGTAGTTCTCTATAGAAGATGACATCACCTCGTACCAAAGATCAGCCAATAGCAGATGGCAATTTCAGTAGCATGATTTTTACAATTAGATGTCAGACTGTCTTGTTGATGGGGATTCAAATTTGACAGGGATCAAACACGTGACCTTTTGGTTACGAGACAGTCTCTCTGAGCCCCCCCCCCACCCCCCACCCCCCGCCCTCACTGCTTCATTTCATCACCTGTCATGTTATATTTTTTTCCCATCATCCTCATTGTGCTGCTTGTGTGCTGTGATCCGTCCAGAGGAAGGAGGCGGACTGTCCGGCCATGCCCAAAGCCTGCACCTGCACCCAGGACAGCAAAGGCCCCGCCGGCCCTGCTGGACCGCCTGTGAGCCAACACACACTCATATACTGCAAACACACACACACACACACACACACACTCTTTCATACAGTGGTAGTCATTAGAGAAGTGCCCTTCATGTGTTTGATCCTGTATCTATCCTGCATTATGCTTCATTCACAACGCACCGGATTCACCGTAAATACGAGCTTCCGGAAAAAAACGTCCATGTCTGCCTCCTAGTGGTGTCTAAAACTTTTGTTGCTCCAGTATCCCACTCGGCGTCACAAAGTGCAGAAATGCATGAACACAGGCAGAAAACATGGCAGTGAATCCACTGATGTCGGTTTTCTTTGACTCATCGAGGCCTTTCAGAGTTACTTTACTTTGTTACTTACCTTAAAAGTTACTAGTTACGTTACAAAGTTACTCTTTATTAACAGTAACTGGTTAGAGTACTTTTGCTTTACTTTTACACAAAATCATGCTGTAGGAACATGGTGTGATGTCATTGTTGTTAAAATGCAAAGCAAGACTATTGCTCTGTTTTTAAAACAGTAAGCCAATCTCATTTATATCAACTATTCTTAGATTGAGTTTTGTTTTTTCAACAAAAACAAAACAATATGAGAGAAAAATAAAGTATTTAAAAAAGTAACTGATAAAGGATTACAAGAATTTAAAAACTAACATGTTAAGTTACTAGTCACCACAAAAGTGAGTTCTCCAATGCTGAGTTCTCCAATGCGTTACAAAGTAACACATTACACCCGACGCTGACGATATCAAAGAGCGCCGCAACAATTAACCTTACAGCCGCCATCTTGGATGCGGGCGCTCCAGCGAATTCCCAATTCAGAAGTTGTAGCAACGAGACGTCTTCTGATGTGATGTGAACGCAGCATTAGTGCTGTAGGAGACTTGCTTCATGCATTTTATCCTGCATCTATCCTGCTGTAGTGCTTCACTGTACCTCAGCACAGAAGGAAAGGAACACAACTAGATGCCAAACAACACAGGCTGGGCCCAAAACTGAACAGACAAAACAGTGAAGTGCATTCTGTGTTGTTTGGTGTGGGCTTGTTGTTGTGTGTGTATGTGTGTGTTGGAGTTTTTTCAAACAGTTCAACAAGCATGCAGAGACGAGTGGGACTTCAATGACTACATCTTTATATACACACACACACACACACTCTCTCTCTTTCATGCACACTTATAGACATGTATACCACACATTCACGCATATACTCACACAGATCCCTGCCACACATGATATATAGATCGCTATATATCAAATGTTTAGTTACTTCAGTTAATTGACTTCTCTTCCATCTGATTACTTAAATTGGTTTACTTTTCCCTTTGTTGTGCCTTCATTGCAGTTTTATTTTATTTTCCATCACTTTTCAGTTAATCAGATTCACAGTTTATTTTCCAGCGTTGTGTTTGTGGTTCAGCTGCTGATCCGTAAAACAGCGACATCACACCAGAAGTGTGACGCTGGGAATTTGGATGTATTGATTGTGTACCTGCAATCACCCCCTGCTCTGTGTGTGTGTGTGTGTGTTTTCAACAGGGAGGCCCAGGAATCAGAGGAGCTAGAGGCGATCGTGGGGAACCAGGCCCAGTGGTAGGCACATACACACACACACACACACACATACATACATAATACACACACATATATATCACAACATTTTTGGCATTTAGCTCATCCTCCTATCCAGAGTGACTGATAATAAATGCAGTAAGCTTCAATTCCTAAATCAGCAGCATTATAAGAGAGAGAAAGAGAGAGAGAGAGAGGAGTTGTGCCTTAACATGCTATTTCCCAGCAAGGACAGGCTTGATGACATGATAAGATAAAATAAGGTAAATCTTAAATCAACTTTAAGGCAAAATTGGTTTATTGCAGCAGCAAAGGACAGGCTATAGGCAAGAAGACTACAAACAGAACAACAAACACTGAAGAATAAATATACAAGGGATGAGTCATAATAATCTCAGTCAGGGTGTGTGTGACGTTATGGGCTGATATCGTCACAGTAGAGTGTTTTATTTATTCACATATTTGTCTTACCAGGTCAATTTTACAGTTTATGTTTTTGTGGCTCCACCGTCCCATTTTTGATCATTTGGATGTTCTGTAAAGTAATTCATAAAAACACATCGCAACGCAAAAAACCCACCAGCTCTAGTCTATTATATATTTAGACTGACATGGTAATTCATGTTTGACAGTTCTATGACGGTCTCAGCATGGGCGTCTAAATCTGATCTTTCGGTTTTTACTGTTATAATGGAGAGCAAAGTTGAAGCAACAAATGCCAGGAATTTATTCAGAAAGCATATGTAAACAAGTAAACATGTCGTCTCTCGGGAACGATGCAGGCGCCCCGTGAGCCAATCAGTAACGAGATGCATCGTCCCTCCAAGTTTCCACATAATCGGACCGGTGGTGTGGCAGTTTTGGCCTTTCAAAGATAGAAATTTTGGCAAATCAGGCCGAGTGTAATGTCTTCAAAGAAGAACTAAACTCTAAACCAACATCTGTGTAAAGCCTGACATCTAATGGTAAAAAGCATGCTGTTGAACTGGCCATCTGCTATTGGCTGATCTTTGGTGCCAGGTGATGTCACCTTCCACAGAGTACAACAGGTGGTGACATCACCTGGCACCAAAGACCAGCCAATAGCAGATGGCAATTCAGTATCATACCATTAGTTATCAGGCTTTACTCAGATTTGGCTTTGGTGTTTAGTTAAGTGCATTTTATACTTTAATGAAAATAGCGTTTCTGCAGGTAAACTGATGCTATTTGATGCTTATTTGGGGATAAAAATTGTCCCAGCATAGGTGTTGTGTACCTGCCCAAAAATCTCAACTTTGCGTTGAGTCTATGTGGGGTTGCGCACCTCTGATTGGTTGATCATGACGTGTTGTTATTGTTGGGAGCCGTCCGTCAACAGCAGACTGCAGTCACACCAACAACACACATCAAATCAAAGCTGAAGTATAAAAACTTAACTGTAAGCGCCGCCGTGTTATTTACATTTGCACTTTACATTATATTCAACTATAATATGCGCTTTGCTCTTTAAATGCCAGAACTCACTGCCAAAATGCATCGTCCCTCCAAATTTTGTCAAAACCGGACCAGTGGTGTCTTAGATATCATGTTTGAGGTAAACATTTTGACCGTTAATTATAGCGCCCCCATTAGGTCAATCAGTGTAATGCCTTTAAACGCTAGAACACAGCGGTAAAATGCATTATCCTTCCAAATTTCGTCAAAATCGGACCAGTGATGTCTTTAGTGAATTGAAACCCTGAAGTCTCAGCCCATAACGTCACGCTAACTCTGAGTTTTACTTCCAAACAGTTTTGCATTATGAGCCGACACGTCTTCTCTTAAAGTACAGAGTTCTGCTGGGGAGAATTATGTCTTTTTCTGCCGTTTTGCCATATCTAGTATGCGGTCCACTGAACTGACACACAGGCTGTACAGTCAGGATGGGAGTTAAATATGGAAGACTTAATTAATTGGGTTATCGCTGAGAATAAGGCAACAGTAATGTGTCTTTGTCACGGTAATCACAGCCCCGGTAAATTTATTAGTAAATTCAAATTACAGCAGCCACAGCTTTTGCACACTCCAATGCTGTTTCCACTGATTTTTATGAAAAAGCACCGCAGTGTCGTTAATACAGAGCTACTGCTGTTCTGTAAGAATTCTCACTGTTTGTTATTGACAGATTAACAGATTAATAAATGTTTGCATCTGACAAATTTCCAGTCTCGTGCATTACAACAGAAACATAACCGACAAAACAAACCCAGTGTCACTCAGTGCAGCTGGAAATGTTCACCTTAATCAAGACATTTTAAGACAACAGAATAAATACACTACATACATTTAATACATTACATTAAGTCAGACATTGTTTGGTGGAATATTTTCACAGGAATCTACCAAACCACATGATTCAGCATGAAACAGAATGAATGACTGAATGGACATATAATTGATAAGTTTGAGATTCATAAAATACAGTTTCATAGCAAAGTGGTTTTGGTCACATTTGTCAATCATTCAAAAGCAGATCCCAACACTACACAGCCGTCTGTCAACAAAGAACGTAGGAAATCTATTTCTCACAGATCCAGAACTTTGAATCAGATTTCCAGGCTTGTGTCCACTGTCCTTGCTGATCGCAGCATGATGCGTAGGGCTTGTAATTGGTATTTTGAGGCATTCCTGCCGCCCAGTTGCTGCAGAACAAACAACATATTCTCCTTTTTAATAGAGCTGAAACTATTGATTATTTTCATTTTGAATTAATGTATTGAATCTCACACCAAATCACATCAAAACTCATATCAAATAATCTATAGTCAAGAACACATCAGTTTTTTGACGAGACAAGAGATGTATCAATAAAATTATAGTCCAGTAAACCAGAAGTATTAAGCTTTTCAAAATGTAAAAAATAATTAAAAAAAATATTAAATAGGCATATATCTTTAATGAGTGATAATGTGTTTAGTAATCCCATCTCTCTCTGAGGTTTGCTTTTCTTTTCATTTTTATGATAGTTAATCACGCTTAGCTTAAGTTAGATTTAAGTCAGATTTGTTTTGTTTTGACTCACATTTGAGATTTTTTCTGTTCTCTTTTAGTGATTTCTTCCATTTTTTTTTGTTTTATTCATGTAACATTCTTTGTTGCCCTACTCTTTAACACATCCATTCTATTAGTTATAAACAGTGCCTTTGATGGCATTGTGATAGAAAAAAAACTAAAAAATAATGTAAAATATCTCACGTTGGTGTCAGTGGTGATCCGTCCACCCACTCCCACTCCCATGTCCGCGTCTGTCTCTCTGTATAATGCAGACCAATCCAGGAAGCTCCATCCTGATTCAGCTTACTGACAAATTCCTGATAATTTGGCAAAAGAGGCCACAATCAGTTCTCTATTCTTAAAGCATAAGTTCGGTGATTTTGTTCCTATATGTAATTTGTCTCTTCCTTCCTGTAGTACTTGGACCCACAGACAGTATTGTCTCCAGTCTGCTGTCAGTTGAAGCAGCGAGCTCTGTTGCCTCTTGCTGCAACAATGAGTCCGAACTGTTTGGCTATCAGCTGTCGCTGACTCGATAGCCAAATACATATAAACACACACATAGAAATACACAAATAAACACACAGGCACACACATATGTACATGTACGAACACATACTGTATATACATGCAAACCAACACAATCTCACTCACCTGTTCCTCTTTACTGTTTATGACCACCAGATCTGATCCTCTTCCCTGACAGTACCATCTGCTGTTTGTCCAAGTTTTCTTCTCAGTAGATTTATAGTAACAACTGCAGCCAAGTATCTTCCATCCTTTAGGACACCACTTTCCTTATTGTCAAAGAACTGATTTAGTAACGGATTTCAATTAATTCAACGTCAGATTGATTAGAATTTAGTATTTGCTCTATATTTTAAATCCCAGAGCTTCTTTTGGTGCAAGTCCAAGTCAAGTCTCAAGTCTTTCAGGGCAAGTCGCAAGTCAAGTCTTACTGTAAGTTTTCATAATTGCAAGTCAAGATGCAAGTCTTTCATGCCTGTGAATGCTGACCATGCCCATTACAATGACACGGGACCAGTTCTCATGTTTTTAAAAGTTTTCCTTTCAAAGCTTTTTTTATTTAATTTCTTTTTCTTTGCTGTGTACCTGACTAGAACATGAAATTTGACAATGGATAACACCGTGATAGCAATGATCCCATGTACAGAGATGGAGTGTGTGGATTATTTTTCCAGCTACCGTCCCTTGTAGTTTGAGGGCTTTTATTTTACACCTTCATTTTGCTGGTTAATTTGGTGCCCACTCACTGGGTTCAGAGGTATCAAACACAATGCAGAGTCCAGTTTATAGAGTTCAGAATGTGTATTGAAATGTTGAATGAATGCAGGTAGTTACTTGCCTGATATCAGACAGAATTGTCAACTCGTTACTCTCCATTTCCATCTTCAGTCTGACATTGCCTCCACTCTAACCGATTTCCGTGGGGGAGGGGGATTCGATTTTCCCTAACCAATCACTAGAGACCAACGTATCCGCCTGAATCTAACGTCATTTTAAGTCGACACTGATGCGAAAAAAAACATGTCCCCTTTGAATAAATGCCTTCAAAGCAGAGTGCTGTTCGGATTTCAAAGTAATTGGTACTTTTAATCGATTTAGAACAGCCTCGATAGCAGTGTCTACCTTGTCTACAGCGGTCACCATTGTTGTTATTACTCCTCCTTGGTTCCGGCACACAGCTTGACAACGCATGACAACGGCGTTAGTCCCGCCCGTGGCGCTGATTGGCTAATCGTTAGTCCCCCCCGGCGCTCATTGGACCGATCATTTTTCAACCGAGAGAAACCGCTGTTTCATGTCACGATGCCAGACCAGTCAGTGAACTCGGTGGAGTGGGAGGATTCAAAGGTCTGGACCCAGGCAAGGTAGTTACAACACAGGTAAACAATAAAGATGCCGACTGAGGTATGATTGGCCAGCTTGGTGATTGATGACATACAGTATGTGGTTTTGATAGTGAATGTCCCGTATCACAAACAAACTGAATGAATGTTGACGTGGCGTATGAATTTGGCCGAGGGCCAGGATACTGTGCGTCGGCCTTATAGGATTTAGCAGACATAATCTGATCCTATTTCCTATTGCAAATGAATGTAATGACTCCATTATCAGTATCATCCATTTGATTCTTAAACATATGGAAAACACCAAAGCTGATGATCGACTGCTTTCTATTGATTTTAGTTCGGCTTTTAATACCCTTCAGCCTTATTTATTCATTCCGAAAATGAAACAGATGAATGTCAACCCTTTTATTATTAAATGGTATTTCTCCTTTCTGACAAATGGCACCCAGCATGTAAAGGTTAACAACATCCTCTCTCACCTCAAAGCCATCAGCCCAGGTTCTCCCCAGGGTTGTGTGAGCTCCCCAGTATTATTTACATTGTACACAAATGAGTGTGTGAGCAAACACTTGCATACTATATATTCAAATTTTCTGATGACACTGCTATTCTCAGCTTACTGGATAGAGACGACAATACATCATCCTATCACTCTGAGATAGACAAGTTTGTGGATTGGTTTGATGCCAATCACCTCATTTTAAATGTTAAGAAAACTGAAGAGATGGTGTTTGGCCCTAGAGCACTGGGGGACCACAGGTCAGTGGTTATCCACGATACTCCTATTAATCAGGTGTGCTCCTACAAGTTTCTTGGTGTCCACATTGATAATATGTTTACTTGGCAAGCCCATGTTGACAGTCTGTGCTCTAAACTACAGCAGAGGTTACACTTTTTAAGAAGGCTCAGGTTGTATGGGGTTAACCAGAAAGTTATGTCCCTGTTCTACCAAGCTGTCCTGGAGATCCTGATTAGGTACGGGATACAGGCGTCGTATGGCAACCTCTCTGTTCACCTAAAATCTAAGCTCACCCGCCTGGTACAGACTGCCATGAAGATTATAGGGAAGAAAGAACACCAGTCCCTTGTAAATATATGAACAGTCTGTGCTCAGAGGTGCTTATAGAATACTGGCTGACCCATCTCATGTCCTCCACTCGGAGTATGAGCTTCTGCCCTCTGGCAGACGATTCAGAGTGCCCAAAGGTAGACTCAATTGTTTTAAAAATTAATTTGTAGCGTAAGTTTCCATCTTTTAGAATTATTAGAAGGGCAAAGGCCACATTTTTACTTTTTGTCAGTAATAATTTTCTAATAATAATTAGAGTAGTCTCCAGACCCGGTACCAAGATCTGGAGTGGAAGAGGTGCATCCCGGTGCAGCTGGAGAGCTGGCTGGAGGCTTGGCGGCATGTTTATGCTTTAAGGCTGTTAGACAACATTTAGGCCTATATGGAAACATTTATGCCAAAGTGATGTATTTATTTTTTTTATTCCTTAACAGTCAGCCACCAGCTATCCCCATCCATACCAGTTTGGCAGCGCAAAGGCCAGTTATCAAGGTTAGGCTACTCCAACACAAAAGCTAAAGGCGGAACCGAGCGCAAAGCAATAAAGGGAAGCATTTAAAAGCCTGTTTTTGAATAAGCAATTGCTGCGGGGTTTTACCGGTTTAAAATCTGATCAAGTCTTTGCTTTCAAGTCTCGAGTCACGTCAAG
The DNA here is from genome assembly GCF_048128805.1 of Centroberyx gerrardi. Classification (NCBI taxonomy): domain Eukaryota; kingdom Metazoa; phylum Chordata; class Actinopteri; order Beryciformes; family Berycidae; genus Centroberyx; species Centroberyx gerrardi. Next base: position 24,988,990 of record NC_136015.1, on the reverse strand, counting down.
TCTTAAAGCAGTCAAGTCGCAAGTAAGTCGAGTCACAAGTCGTGTGACTCAAGTCCCACGCGAGTCCGAGTCTCAAGTCTCAAGTCTACAGCTCTGTTAAATCTTATCTCACCTTCAATTTTACTCTTCAGCTGGTTTACTTCAGTCAGCAACTGGTTTCTCTCTTGAGTCAGATTGTGGTGACTGGTTAGCAACTGGTTTCTCTCTTGAGTCAGATTGTGGTGACTGGTCAGCAAATCGTTACGACTGATGTTGAGTTGGTCTCTTTCCAGCACCAAATTGTGTCTATCCACAGTGACTGAAATATCTGATGACAACCATGAAAAAGAAAAAAAAACATGTCAACAACATCAACAATTCAATACAAAAATGTGACAATCCGTATGGTGGGTCAGAAAAATGAATGGTGATATTAGCTCCATGTTATTCTACTGTAGTAATCACTAATGAGACTTTTGACCATCAAGCTCTCCATCCAAATTATATTATTGTCACTTTGTAATGACATTTTTAAATTGTTTACATTCTAGCAGCCAATGCCATTGCAAAGATTTGTGCCTCAGAAATTAACAAAATTCTGAACAGTCATACTTCTTAGTCATACTGTCTGTTCTGCTGCAGGCTCCTGTTGTTTTATAAAATACATTAAAAACAGCTCCTAGCATGATCTCATAAGGCCACAATCATTGCAGTTGCAATCATATCAAAAGTAGTCCCATTCTTCCAGAATTGAATGTGAACAGATCATTGTGGGTTTTTGCCTTCCGCTCTGCTTTGTTTTGCCTCTCCACTGCCACCAGAAGAATGTAGCAGTTCACAGTAGAGCCCTGCACGGGCCTCAAATTTAGGCCTTAGCCCGGCCCGGGCCCTAGACATTCAGGCCCGAGCCCAACCCAAGCCCGATTTTTTTTTTTTTTCTTTTTTTTTTACATAAAAACCTAATGTGTTTGATCAATTTCAAATAGCTTATTAAATCAACACCATACAAAACACCATACAAAACACTTCCAAAGCATTACCAGTATTAAATGTGTCAGTTCAAACATTTATCAGAAAAAGGTTGAGCTTTGTAACAGGATCAGAGCCGCAACTCTGGAGATACGCATGACTTCTATTTTTGACGGACTACTACGCGTCCGTCTGTTCCGTATTTTAGCCATATAAATGTATATAAATAATAGTTTGCCTGTTGTAGTCATTTATCACCGTGTCAGTTAAGAAAGTAGAGGATACATGAATCAATGTCACTTAAATATATGTTGGAGATGAAGTTATCCACGGAGAGCTGCTGAGAAGCTTCTATTTGGCAACAGTACATCTACGCTCATTAAAAGGGACGTAAGTACTCTTCTATGGTACATTAATGTTCCTCACAGTACAACGTGAGTTGTTTATAGAACAATAAGCAAAACTGGATAACTGTGTTGACTTACCCATAGGTAAAATAATAGATACGCGCAACAGCTGTGTGCGATCAAAAGCTTCACCAAAGAACATGGCTAGAGTCCATTTTCTCAAGAACAGAACAGTAACGTTAGTCCATGAGGCCAGTGCTTGCTTGGAAGCAACAGTAGGGCGTGTGTGTGTGTGTGCGCACCAGGCAGACTGTGTGTGTATTTGATAGGCTAAAACGTTTTTCTATCTTAACTTTGTTTTATAATCAAATTGTATTTTTTTTCTTAAATTAGTAGTTTCTTTGATTGGTATGCCTATTGATTTCAAGTCCTAAGCACACACAAAAAAAGAAACGGGCCCGGGCCTGACCCTCATAGCCTACATCATTCTGTATCTCGCCCACACAAAAACAGCAACAGGAAAAGCAAAACTAACCACAAAGGCACAGAGCAGCAGAGTGTCTGCAAAGTTCTTTATGCATAATCAAAGAGGTGACTGCCATTAAATTCCATTCAGCAACAGCTGAATTTTGTTTAGTTTGTGCAGGACACAAACTGCAACAAAGCCGAAAAAGCCTCGTTCTAAAGCCAGAAAGGCTAAACACAAAGCCGCTCCAAAACCTGAGTGAACACTGCTGCAGCATTTCAAAGGCTAGCTAGCGAACGTTTCTTGTTGATGCAACAAAGCAAACATTAGCTCAAGTATCTGTCAAGCAATATGCTCACAACCTGTTGCTAGTAAGTGGCTAAAGGGGATTGGGTATAGTTAGCGTTAGCTACAGCTTACGGCCCTGCTCCACTACAGCCATCGGCCATCAGCCATCGAAGGAGTGATTCCTTTACCAGCACCGAAAGACGCTCCACTGCTCGCGTTGCGTCCGATGGCTGCGTCCAAGCTAAAAAATTGCCGGATCCAATTCTCGATAGCTGACGCACGCGCTCTCCCACATTGAAATAAAATTGAATTGATTGTTTTCTGGTGTATTCATTCAAAATTCAACGTGCTCTGTGGAGCAGGGAGAACGTCACATTGGCGCAACGCTGATGGCAACGCTAAGTGATGCTGGTAGTGGAGCTGTAACGTTAAGCTGTTAGACCTCTGGGTTAGCTGATAGCTAGGGTTGCCAGATGCCCTGTTTTCGACCAGACTGTCCGGTTTTCAGATGCATTGTCCGTGTTCGGTCAGAAGGGTCGACCGGACATTTAAATGTCTGGTCAAAATCATTCTGTATAATAACTGTAGCCCTGCTGATATTTCCCTGTCATGGTGTCTGTTGCTTTAACAAATCGCTATAGGCTCATGGCTAGAGCAGGGGTAATTCCACTAATCCAAAGTGACAAGTGAGCGGATGTGCTCTATACATGCACATCCGCGCACGTGCACATGGACGCGAATGAATGTGCATACCCACAATGTCCGGTTTTCCCAAGATATAAATCTGGCAACCCTACAGATAGCATAGCATTGTATTGATTCCATCTTTTACTTGACGTGCTGTATAATATGTCTGTAACTCTGTGGGATGTTCTGAACATTTATAACAGTTTGCAATGGGATATGCTGCCTCTTCACTTGACATTTCTGAACTGTAGGCTAACGCTACTTGTCTAGGTGGAGTCTGTCATGAAAACACCAGTTCATACTTTGTCAGTTTCAGGCCACCGTAGCTCCCGGGGAGGGGAGGGGTGAGAGAGGTTGGGCGGAGCTGGGGGCTTTGACTGAGACGTTTGCCGATGTTGGGTTTGGCAAAATAAGGGTTTGTCCGAACTTCCAGAAGCCATATACTCCCATTGATTTCAAAAATACAATAAAAATAGCTCTGAGACATACTGCTGACTGAACTCTGCAGGTTCTTCCTCCGAGGCATTTCCTACAATCACCTGCTTAGAGCTACTAGCTAAAAAAGATGCCCAGTGGCACAGGGACTAAGTGATTGCTACTTCTATGAAATAACATTAAAATGGCTACCCTTACAATCAGCAGTTAAAGCTGCACAAGGCAAGATTGTTATATAAAAATACACCCATCTTATCAGCTTATATTTGCCCTGTTGGCCGAAAATTATTTCAGGTAGCAGATTGAGCGAAATACAGCAGCAAGAGCTCTGTCCACACTAAGCTGGACTCACCAACGATGGTTAAATCTACTGCCAAAATATTTTTTTCACCATTTCTACGTCACATTTCTACGTCACATTATAATTTCTGGGTAAAGTCCTTCAAACCTTTCAGAAATTCAGTGATTTTGGCCACTTGGGGCTGCCAAAGTGTGAAGTTGCCTTTTACAGCTTTAAACTGTAATTAATGTACATCAAAAAAAAAAGGCCGGTGAACAAGACAAGTTAAGACCGGGATTGATCTCAGACAGTAAGTGATTGGTTGAAGCGATACATGGCATAACTTAAAAATAAGATACTATGGCCAAGACTATAACCAAATATATAATAAAAAGCCGATAAAGAAGACTTTGAAGACACCTATTGTTCATACCTTAGAGTGACTTGAGATATGACGTTATTTAATAAAAATGAGACCCTCACAGTAGATGGACAGGACGATGATCCCAGTCACCAGCAGAAGGCCCAGCAGGCCCAGACTCACTGCAGCAGCTCTGAAAGGGTTTCTGCTTCTCTGGACGGCCGGAAGATACGTTTGAGTGTGTGATCCTGCAGAGGCAAAGTACACATAGATCACATTCACATTCACACCAAGCATGTTCTGAATTTATTTGAACTCTGGAGCGTTTATTCCTACGGCTGGGTATCGTTAGGATTTTTACTGATTCTGGTGCCATGTTCGATTCTTCTTATCGATCCGATTCTTTATGGATTGATGAAACAAGGGCAAACTTAGAGAGCACAGAGAAGTCCTTCATGCTTTGCTAAAGTTGTACGGACTGGAATCAGATTTGTTTTAACCCCACCACTGCAAAAGTCTCTAACCTGGCAAACTGAAAGATTACCAAAACTCTGTCTAATAAAGAAGCAACTTGTGAGTCCATGTGACTTTTCTTTACAAGCTCTGGTTCTCTTGTAATTGGGCAGTGTGAACATAAACGAAGCAAATTCAAAAATGCAACAATGTTAACTTTTCCACTACGGTTCGAACAAAAGAAAACAAACTAGTTGAGATCGCACCTTTACTATGTGAGAAGTAACACTAAGGAAACGCCCAAAGTTTTAAAAGACTGGTGTAGAAGTTAGATAATATCTAATTGTACAAATGTGAAATTGATCAAGCATCCTTTGCTCATTATTTAATTGTAACACACATTCACAAGCCTTCATTTTACAATATTCAGTTGTAATGATTTCAGATGTACCTCCTTCCTGTGTCAGATCAGGCTGCTGGTCTCTCAAAGTGTCTGCGCTCTCGTAGATCTCCACCATCCTCTCCTCCCTCTCTCCTCTCTCCTCTTGGTCTCCTCTGTTATATCTCACCTTCGTAGTGAAGTCTGGTCTGGCATAAATATCTGTAGACATCTTGAGGGATGAGAGAACTGAAAACTACACTAACTATATTATCCTTTACTGATGCTGCTGTCAGTGTTTCTTGCTTCAGTGTGTCTGTTTCTGTCTGTCAGCTAGGTTTCAGCAAGTGGCATCAAGGAAGTAGCAGCAGCAAAACACACACCACACACACACACCACACCCAGTCACACTCACACGCATTTATCGCTGTTGGATGAAAACCTCATAACTCCAGTTTTGGTTATTTTCTGGTGATTTTCATGTTTTAACTTCAGTTGTAGGATTGCATGTTTATCTGTAGGATGATAAAATTCAAATTCTACAACTCTTGGGTTTTTGAAATCTTTTCAGAACCAATTAGATCCATTCAAAAATGCATTGATGTCAAGATGTGTGAATGCACCCACACGCATTTATACACAGCTGCATGCCCACACACACACACACATACACACACACAAACAGCAGATTTACAGGGTTTCCAACACAGGAAATGTGATGTGTTAACTGCTCAGGTGGTGGACCATGCCTGGTGGAGGAACTGAAAGTGTTGTTCACTAACTTCTGATGTTTCACTGGTCATCAAGTTAAGATGCTAAAGTCTTAATGTTGCTGTTTGGCTGCAGTTTGACAGAATACAACAAAAAATAATAGAAACAAATCTTTACCGCCACACGACCAAGGTCTGTGGCAACCACTTTCAGCACAGTAGGAGTCCCAAGTCACTCTCAAGTCTTGAGGCACAAGTCTCAAATCGAGTCCCAAGTCTAAATGTAGATTACCAAGTCAAGTTCAAGTCATTAATGTCAAGTCTCAAGTCTAAATGTAGAACAGCAAGTCAAGTCAGAACAAATCAAGAGTCCAGTATCAATTTAATATCTTAAAGAAAACTAAATATCTAGGACTTTTCAATGCAATATGGTTTTAATAGGATAAAAACTTAGTCAAATAGTCAAATTCAATAAGCGAGCACCCATATTAATGTTTGATGTCAAAATAATAATGAAAAATGCCATAAAATGTGCCATTTTTAACTATACAGGCTGCATGTATTACACTGTGCAGAATACATACCGAACGGAGACTAAAGTGGACATCAAACATTAATATGGGTTGTCACTTAATGAATTTGACGATTAAATACAAAGTAATTGGTTTAAAACAGTATTTCTACCTATTTTTAAATCTTGTGCTTTTATTTTGAAGGCTAAACGGCCAAATCGGAAGTCCTGTTTCTGCTAATTTGAGCTAGTCTTACCTATCGAGGCTGGGGTGCGCAAACATGACGTATTTTGAAATAACAGCTAGAGTGGCGATTTCAGCTAGATAATGGTGTTAATTTTCGGTCTTTTCATGTCAGTTTGGGATCGTTTGGCTTCAGGAGACTTGGATTATGCTGTACGAGCTGCATGGAGACATTTTATGGTTATTTTCCGTTATTTTCTGAACGCTGAAGACAGGTGTCCAGCAACCTCAGTTGTTTTGGAGAAAGCTGCAGTGTACTTTTTCCGGGGATCTCCGGGACTGTTGTATGGACTAACAAACTTTACCCAATTTTCTACTGGCATAGGGGTGAGTAGATAATGACTGAATTTTCATTTTTGGGTGAACTTTACTTTAATCAAGACATTTTAAGCAGACATACACTTTTATCAACAGTCCAGCAATATACCAGACCACATAATTTAGCATAAAACACAGAACGAGTCATAGCAAAGTGATTTTGGTCACATTTGTCAATCATTCAAAAGCAGATCCCAACACTACACAGTCGCCTATCAGCAAAGAAAGTAGGAAATCTATTTCTCACAGATCCAGAACTTGAAATCATTCCACATTTGTGTCCACTGTCCTTGGTGATTGCAGCATAATACGTAGGGCTTGTAACTGGGGCTTTGAGGCAGTCTTACCGCCCAGTACCTGCAGAACAAACAACATATTCTCCTTTGTAATAGAGCTGAAACTATTGATTATTTCCATTTTGGAATAATGTATTGAATCTCACATCAAATATTCAAAATACACATCAGTTTTTTTACCAGTGCACAAAAGCTCTATAAAGTGATGTATCAACTAACTGGTAGCCCAGTAAACCAAAAGTATTAAGCCTTTCAAAATGTAAAAGAAAAATAAATCTATTTATCTTTAATAAATGTAATGTATTTATGAATCTCATCTTTCTTTATTTAGTAATCCTCTTCTAAGGGATCTGCACAAAACGCAAGGGATTATGGGTAGAAGTAGACGGATGCGGTTCCTCATGCTTGGAAAGTCTAGCAGAACTAAATTAAGTCTGGACTGATGCTCATATCCAGCTATTTCTTCAAGTGTTCTTGAGAACACCACAAAAGAAGAGAGAGACAAGTCCATCATGCTGCAAGTAGGGCCACATTTCATTCCAGAGGGCTAATCCCTACGCCCTACACCCTGTGAAGTCACTTCCGTTCGTAGTGAAAACTCTGAAGGGCCGCAGGGAGTAGCTTTCCAAGTAACGGGTCGTTTGGAATGCCCTTCGACGTCATTTTTCGAGGCCGTCGCATATGTGTCAACAAGGCAGACGCTCATCAGTGTTGTGAGACTGTCCACTGTGAACGGGACAAACTGCTTTCACCGGCCATTTATCGGTTTCGCAGTAAGTTATAAACCTACTGCACAACTCCCATAAGGTAACAAATTATTGTAATGATATGGTCAATTTTCTAGCAGCCATTTTGGCTTCGGGTCGCTGCCGGTCGCCGCCACTGTTGTCGTCGTTTTCTTGATTAGGCTTGTGATGTGGCAAAGAATTGTGGGAGCAAAGTGACCATCGCCTGCTCACTTCGAAAATGACCGTTACATAGGGCCCTTTGAAGGGGCGAGTTTTACACACTTTGGATTGGAATGCCCTTCAATATGGCGGCGGTGTGCGCGGCCCTCGTTATGTTCACTTTAAAGTGAAGAGCCCTACATTTTGAAATACAGCCTTGGTCTCTCTGCAGCCTGCAGACTCCCTACAAGACACGCCCCCACAGGCTACGTCAGTACCAGACACGCCCCCACAGGCTACGTCAGTACCAGACACGCCCCCACAGGCTACATCAGTACCAGACCCCACAGGCTACGTCAGTACAAGACACGCCCCCACAGGCTACGTCAGTACAAGACCCCACAGGCTACGTCAGTACATGACTCGCCCCCTGAGGATATGACAGTACAAGACATTCCCCCACAGGCTGAGACACACACCCTGAGGCTACGTCAGTACAAGACACAGCCTCTTGATGCTACATTAGTTCAAGACATGCCCCGTAATGCTACGTCAGTACAAGACACGCCCCCCTTGACGCTACATCAGTACAAGGCACGCCCCCTGAGGCTACATTTTCATAGGAAATAGTATGGTAGTTTGTTTTTCACCTGTATTACTAGGCTATTCTCTGTAAATTGCCACTCTTTGCGGATTCTAATGACCCATTTCAGCCACCATAGCCACCATAGGTTATAAATAAAATGATGTGACGACCCCCTAGGGGTCCCGACCCAGGTTAAGAATCTATGGTTATCATATATACCTTTTTTAGTTAGGCTACCGTTCCTCCTGCAGCCAAGGGAGGCCATCGATTTTTTTCATTTATTAATGGAGGCAATTCTTGTTATTCTCCAACTCATGGCGGGAATTGGTGCCAAATATTAAGATTATTAAAAACAAATTATTTGATTACAAAAATTTCAATTTTTTTTTATTTATGGAACATTCTTTGCCACCCAACTTTTTAACACATCCATTCTATTAGTTATAAACAGTGCCTTTGATAGCACTGTGATAGAGTAAAACTTAGAATAATGTAAAATATCTCACGTTGATGTCAGCAATGATCCGTCCACCCACTCCCACATCCGTCTCGCTGTATAATGCAGACCAATCCAGGAAGCTCCATCCTGATTCAGTTTACTGACAAATTCCTGATTATTTGGCGAAAGAGGCCACAATTATTTCTCTGTTCTTAAAGCATAAGTTTGGTGATTTTGTTCCTATATATAATGAGTCTCTTCATCCCAGTAGTTGTTGGACCCACAGACAATATTGTCTCCAGAGTCAGCGGTCAGTTGAAACAGCGAGCTCCGCTGCCTCTTGCTGCAACAATGAGTCCAAACTGTTTGTCAAAATATCTCCAAAAAAGCCAGTCTGTGAAAACGATATGGAGAGCGACCGACGTATTTCTATCCACAAAGCAGCAGCACTGTACCTTTTCCACTCAGTGGATCGTCTTCTACCAACAGTTTGGACTCATTGTTAGCAGCAAGAGGCAGCGGAGCTCGCTGTTTCAACTGACAGCTGACTCGATAGCCAAATACATATAAACACACACATAGAAATACACATATAAACACACAGGCACACACATATATACAAACCAGCACAAGCTCTCACACAAAAACACAAACATACACACATACACACCTGTTCCTCTCTGCTGTTTATGACCACCAGATCTGATCCTTTGCTATGACAGTCCCATCTGCTGTTCGCCCAAGTTTTCTTCTCAGTAGATTTATAGTAACAACTGCAGCCAAATTTCTCCCATCCTTCAGAACACGACTTCCCTTATTGTCAAAGAACTGATTTAGTAACAGATTTCAATTCATTCAACGTCAGATTGATTAGAATTTACTATTTACTATGTATTTTAAATCCTATCTTACCTGCAATTTTCCCAATCAGCTGGTTTACTTCAGTCAGTGACTGGTTTTTCTCTTGAATCAGATTGTGGTAACTGGTCAGTAGCTGGTTTCTCTCTTGAGTCAGATCATGGTAACTGGTCTTTAACTGGTTTTTCTCTTGAATCAGATTGTGGTAACTGGTCAGTAAATTGTTATGACTGATGTTGAGTTGGTCTCTTTGCAGCACCAATTTCTCTCTCTCCACAATCACTGAAATATCTGACGACAACCATGAAAAAAAAAAAATATAAATATGTTAACAACATCAAACCCTTCTACTTTAAAGTAAAAGCAGAGCTGAGTCACATCTTGTGTTTGACTGGTAACCGGCAACACTTCTCCGTAGGTACGTTTGGCTTAGCTATTAGCATTTATGCACTGTGCTTTGCTATGTTTGTCATTAGTAGGCCTCTATGGTGCAGGGGCTTTGCTGTGTGTTATTTACAAATGTGTTGCGGTTTCTGTTGCCCTCTAGTGGTCAGAAAATTTTGCTTATTGCAGCTTTAACCGTATTGGATAAATATAGTGTTAGCCACAGCTTGAGGTGCTAGCGATGTATTCGCCAGTCAGAAGCTCCTACTGTCTTTTCTACTGCAGGTTTGCCCAAACTTCCGGAAGCCATATAATCAATTTCCTACAATCACCTGCTTAGAGCTACTAGCTAAAAAAGATGCCCAGTGGCACAGGGGCTAAGTGATTGCTACTTCTATGAAATAACATTAAAATGGCCACACCTATATTCAGTAGTTAAAGCTGCACAAGGCAAGATTGTTATGTAAAAATCCATCCATTTTATCAGCTTATATTCGCCCAGTTGGCGAATATAAGCAGGTAGCAGATTGAACGAAATACAGCAGCAAGAACTCTGTCCACACTAAGCTGGACTCACCAATCTGCTGCCGAAATATTTTTTCACCATTTCTACCCCTACAAGGCACTAAGAAGAAGAAATTTAGCTCTGAGCTCATCCTACTGAAGTCACATTATATGATTTCTGGGCTTTTCAGAAATTCAGTGATTTTTCCAAAGTGCCGCCAAAATGTGAAGTTGCCTTTTACAGCTTTGAACTAATTAATATACATCAGAAAAAAAGGCTGAAGTCATACATGGCATAACTTAAAAATAAGATACTATGGCCAAGACTATAATCAAATATACAGTATATACAGTATATTACAGTGACTTAAGATATGACGTTATGAAATAAAAATGAGACCCTCACAGTAGATGGACAGGACGATGATCCCAGTCACCAGCAGAAGGCCCAGCAGGCCCAGACTCACTGCAGCAGCTCTGAAAGGGTTTCTGCTTCTCTGGACGGCCGGAAGATACGTTTGAGTGTGTGATCCTGCAGAGGCAAAGTACACATAGATCACATTCACATTCACACCAAGCATGTTTGGAGCATTTATTCCTTTAGTTCAGTTCATATCTCCAGGTGAGAACGATGGCATTTGAGCTCTGGTGGCACCAAATAAAAACACAGAGAGTCTCAGTCCTCTAACAAGAGAACTTGGGGAAGCCACCCCAAAAAGCAAGGGATTATGGGTATAAGGAGATGGATGTTGACATCTGATAGCCAGCGGCTCCTCGTGCTTGGAAAGCATAGATCACATTCATACCAAGCATGTTCTGGAGTGTTTATTCCTACAGCTGAGTTAGGATTTTAGCAAGTCCGGTGCGATTTTCAATTCTTCTTATCAACCCGATTCTTTATGGATTTCCACCATGGTCTGAACCATGGTGTTACCATGTACCAAGTTTACTTTTTTTGCATTTCCAAACTCTTTTCACCCTTACTATGTGAGAAGTAACACTAAGGAAAGTCAACACCCAAAGTTTTAAAAGACTGGTGCAGAAGTGGGTAGGATATGGTTTAGAAGTTTGGTGCAAAGATATCTGAACCCTTTCACTTTGGCTTTTGCAGAATGATAATATCAAATTGTACAAATGTGAAATTGATCAAGCTGTCATCACTCATTTAATTGTAACACATACACACACACACACACACATACATTCACAAGCCTTCATTTTACAATATTCAGTTGTAATTATTTCAGATGTACCTCCTTCCTGTGTCAGATCAGGCTGCTGGTCTCTCAAAGTGTCTGCGCTCTCGTAGATCTCCACCATCCTCTCCTCCCTCTCTCCTCTCTCCTCTTGGTCTCCTCTGTTATATCTCACCTTCTTAGTGAAGTCTGGCCTGGCATAAATATCTGTAGACATCTTGAGGGATGAGAGAACTGAAAACTACACTTATTATACTTACAGAACTGTTTCGATTTACCGTTACGATACTACGTTACACCGTAGAATTTGCTGTATTGCTAAATATATATACGATTCTACAGTATGTAGTTTTATTCTAGAAATGTAATTTTATCTATATCCTATATTGATGCTGCTGTCTGTGTTTCTTGACCAGGCTGCAGTGTCTGTCTGTTTCTGTCTGTGTCAGCCAGGTTTCAACAAGGGGCAGCAAGGAAGTAGCCGCAGCAAAACACACACACACACACTTTTACATTTGTCTTTTACTCCAATTTCCATGTTCCTCTGTTGGATGAGAAAATTCAAATTCTACAATCTTTTGAGAATCAATTGGATCAATTAAAAAAATGCCTTGATTAGCTTGTCAAGCTGTGTGATAGCACCCACATGCATTTATACACAGCTGCATGCATGAACGCCCACACACACACACACACATACATGCACAGACAAGTGTGCGCGCGCACCCACACACACACACACACACACACACACACAAACAGAGCAGATTTACAGTGTTTCCAGCACAGGAAATGTGATGTGTTAACTGCTCAGGTGGTGGACCATGCCTGGTGGAGGAACTGAAAGTGTTGTTCACTGACTTCTGATGTTTCACTGGTCATCAAGTTAAGATGCTAAAGTCTTAATGTTGCTGTTTGGCTGCAGTTTGATAGAATACAACAGAAAAGAATAGAAATTAACCGCCACACTGATTAGAATTTAGTATTTTCTATCTATTTTAGATCCTATCTCACCTGCAATTTTCCTCTTCATCTGGTTTACTTCAGTCTGTAACTGGTTTCTCTCTTGAGTCAGATTGTAGTAACTGGTCAGTAAATCGTTATGACTGATGTTGAGTTGGTCTCTTTCCAGCACCAAATTCTCTCTCCACCATGACTGAAATATCTGAAAACCATGAAAACAAACAAAGCATGTCAGCAACATCAAACCCTTCTGCTTAAAAGTAAAAGCAGAGCTGAGGCGCATCTTGTGTTTTGGTAAATATCTGTTTTCACTTTTTCCATTACTGCCCACTGTTATGTACTTCTGGTGGCAGTGAAGAGGCAAAAGAAAACTATCCAAACTAAACAGTCAGAAGCTACTAATGTCTGTTCTGCTGCAGTTTTGCTCAACCTCCCGAAAGTCATAGGCTCACATTGTTTTCAAAAAATACGTTAAAAGTACCTCAGAGACACACTGCTGAGAACTGCTCTCAACATGGAGGAGCAGCAGCTCGATACCGAGGTCCTCCCATATCACTGAGCTTCTCACCCTGTCATGAGGAGCGAAGCCAGACACCCTGTAGCCAAACTTCATTTCGGCCGCTTGTATCCACGATCTCGATCTTTCAGGCTCTACCCAGAGCTCATAACCAAAGGCGGTGGTCGAAACAAAGACTGACCGGTAAATCAAGAGCTTTGCTTTACGGCTCAGCTTCTCTTCAGCTGCTCTTCATTCAGCCAATCCCCGAATTACTGCAGCCGCTGTACCTAACGGGCAGGCGAAAACCCACGATTCGTTTTACCCTCACTCGTGAATAAGACCCGGAGACACCTGAACTCCTCCACTTCAGGCAGTTGCTCACCCCTCATCTGGATGGGACAGGTCACTTCTTCGGGGACAGAACCATGACTTCAGACCGCACATCACACTCAGCTGCCAAACGTTCCAGTGTACATCTGTCCCATTGAGATGAGGGGTGACCAACCGCCTCAAGTGGAGGAGTTCAGGTGTCTCTGCGCTTCAAACAACTATTGAAAGCCTGTTTGAAGCGTAGAGGACTTTGCTAAAATCCGAAACATTTATTTAGAATATTAGCAAAAGAGCTCTGCACTTCAAACAGACTTTTAATAGTCGTTCAGCCACAACAAAAACCTTGGCCAGCACTTCCTACTATCACCTGCTTACCACTGCCACTTGGGGCCGCCAAAGTGTGAAGTTGCCTGTTAGAGCTTTACACTCTTATTAAAGAGTAACTGAACCCCAAACCCAAATCTGTGGTGAAGCCTGACACCTAATGGTGAAAAGTAGGGTACTGAACTGGCCTTCTCCTATTGGCTGGTCTTTGTGCCAGGTGATGTCACCATCTGTTGTACTGGTGGTGACATCACACGGAAAAAAAAAAGATTGCCAAGAAGCACATTGCGCATTGTATCCACTCTGTACCTATTCCTGTGTTGGTTAGTTAGGTACCTCAATGATCAGAAGCAACCTGGTTTTACAAGCTAGTAGAGTTTAGTAAGGACAAAACATCATTAACATAGCATTATCATGCATTACCATTGCACCTCTATTCAGAATAGCATGGACATGCAGTGTCAGTGTTGTTAACTTCCAGCGTGTGGAGGTTTCAGAAACAGACTGGATGCTCTTTGGCTTCATTTGTTGAGGTTACCGGTATTGATTTGGAAAATTCAATTTATAGCAGCCACAGATTTTGCACACTGCAATGCTGTTTCCAGTAAATGTTATGAAAAAAAACAAAAAACTTCTGTAGGAATTCTCACTGTTTGTTATAGACAGATTAACAGATTAATAAATGTTTGCAGCTGACAAATTTCCAGTCTTGTGCATTACAACAGAAACATAACCAACAAAACTAAGACAGTGTCACTCAGTGCAGCTGGAAACGTTCACCTTAATCAAGACATTTTAAGCCAACAGAATAAATACACTACATACATCAACACATTACATTAAGTCAGACATTGTTTAGTGGAATATTTTCACAGGAATCTACCAAACCACATGATTCAGCATGAAACACAGAACAAAAGACTTGAATGGACATAAAATGGATAAGTTTCATAAAATACAATTTCATAGCAAATGGTCACATTTGTCAATCATTCAAAAGTTCCCAACACTACACAGCCGTCTGTCAACAAAGAAAGCAGGAAAACTATTTCTCACAGATCCAGAACTTTGATTGAGAATACCAGCCTTGTGTCCACTGTCCTCGGTAATTGCAGCATGATGCGTAGTTCTCGTAATGGTATTTTTGAGGCTCTCCTGCCGCCCAGTTGCTGCAGAACAAACAACATATTCTCCTTTTTAATAGAGCTGAAACTACTAATTATTTTCATTTTGAAATAATCTATTGAATCTCACGTCGAATATTCAAATAATCTATAATCAAGAACACACATCAGTTTTTGACCAGTGCACAAAAGTGATATGTCAGCAAAATGATAGCCCAGTAAACCAAACATAGAAAGCTTTTCAAAATGTAAAAAAAGAAAAAAAAGACATATATTTTTAATCAGTGTAAATGTATTTAGTAATCACAAATCTCAATATCTCTGCTTTTCCTGTTGCCATTTTCGTGTGATATTTAAGATTCAATATGTCTCTAATCTCTGTCTCTGGATGCTCATATTCAGCTATTTCTTCATGCATTCTTAACTGGTATGAACTGTGCCGATATTGTGGCGGTGCGCCGCAGACAAGCTATGTATGGGAAAGTCATGCATGTGCATTTCAACAATGGGCAGTCAGTCAGTCAATCAGTTGGTCAGTCAGTCAGTCATTTAAGGACAAAGACTATTATTGGCCATCTCCGCTCAGCTGTCTGGCAAAAATATGTTTTTTTCCTGTGCTGTAAATCATCTCGTGACCCCCCAAAATGACGTCACGACCCCCTACAGGGTCCCAACCCAGGTTAAAGCTGCACTAAGCAATTTTCCGACCACTAGAGGATGACAGAAACTGCAACACATTTGTCAACAAACCACAGCAAAGCTGCTGGACTACGGATGCCCCCAAGGACAAACCGTGCATCAAGGCTAATAGCTAAGCTAAACCTATGAGCTAAACATACCTACGGAGAACTGTCGCCGGTTACCGGTCTCACTTTGACAGATCTTTCTCCCGCTGAAGGTCACATGTCCCACAATGACAAGTGAAGAGGCAGGTAGCAAGTTTACTAGTTGAACAAGTTTACTTGATCGCTTCATCGATTCCACCACTACGAGAATATTTTTCAGGGATGGGAGGGGGAGAGCGCCACTTTCAAACATCGAGGGAGGAGACAAGCTAGTTTTAAAAAAAGGAAAAGCTGCTGAATGCGTCGGGAGGAGCTTTGATTCAGTCCAACTTTTCACAACAAGATTTAGAAAAGAGGTGACAACAGCATTGTTTACATCATAACGTCTCACGGAAATCTCCACATAGCACACGGTAGTTTCAGGTTTGGTTATAGGGTCTGAAATCGCTTATTGCAGGTTTAAGAACCCCTGTCTACGGTTATCTTATATACCTTTATTAGTTAGGCTACTGTTCAGCTGCAGCCAAGGGAGGCCATTGATTTCTTAATTCATTCATAGAGGGGATTCTGCGTATTCTCCATGTTGCCCATGGTGGCAGTTGGTGCCAAATAAAAATATTAAGAGATAACAGAAATGATTTGATAAAAAATGCTGAAAATTTGTTGTAGCCCTACTTTGTAACACATCCATTCTATAAGTTACAAACAGTGCCTTTGATAGAATTGTGATAAAAAAAAACTTGTAAAATGTCTCACCTTAGTGTCAGCAGTGATCCGTCCACCCATTTCCACTTCCATTTCTCCTTTTGCACTGTACACAGACCAATCCAGGAATCTTCATTCTTATTCAGCTTAATGACAAATTCCTGATAATTAGGCAAGAGACCACAATCATTACTCTGTTCTTATATCGGTGTTTCTGTTAGAAAATTAATGTTTTGACCATTTCTGTGGGCAAAAAACCTTGCAACTCCTCCAAGATGCATGAATCAAAAGAACCAAAGGATTGAAGAAATTGAGCTACTTTTGGAAAACAATTGCCATAGCTTTAATATTTAAAATTAACATGTTTTGTCTGCAGCAGCCTGGACAATACATTTTTCTCCAAGAGTAGCTGAAATTTTCCATTCCTCTGACCATCTGAGGAAAACAGTTTGGTTAACGATAGCCAAATACATATAAACACACACATACAAATACACATGTAAACACACAGGCACACATACTGTATATGTACAGTACATGTACAAACACATCACACAACGCAAACCATCACAAGCTCACACACACACATACACACCTGTTCCTCTTTGCTGTTTATGACCACCAGATCTGCTCCTTCCTCCTGACATTTCACTCTGCTGTTCGCCCAAGTTTTCTTCTCAGTAGATTTATAGTAACAACTGCAGCCAAATTTTGTCCATCCCTCAGAACACGACCTCCCTTATTGTCAAAGAACTGATTTAGTGACAAATTAAAATTCATTCTATGTCAGATTGATTGGACATTAGTATATACTGTGTATTTTAAATCATATCTCACCTGCAATTTTCCTCTCCAGCTGGTTTACTTCAGTCTGTAACTGTATTTTCTGGTCAGTCAGATTGTGGTAACTGGTCAGTAACTGGTTATGACTGATGTTGAGTTGGTCTCTTTGCAGCACCAAATTGTCTCTCTCCACAATGACTGAAATATCTGATGACAACCATGAAAAACAAAACAAAACATGTCAACAACATCAAACCATTCTTCTTAAATTGGTAAATATCTGTCACAATGAGGAGGCGCCTGTGTGGGGAAGGAAGAAGGTGTGGGGAACAAGAGTCATGTGTTTTGGACAAATCAGTTTTCAACTGAGGAGGTTAAAGGAGAACACCGGTGTAATTTTACTGTGCTCTTACCTCCATTAATGCCCATGAAAACTCTAAACCCAGTGATGTATTTGCCAGTCAGAAGCTCCTACTGTCTTTTCTGCTGCAGTTTTGAAGTCACAGGCTCCTGTTGTTTTCAAAAATACATTAAAGCTGCAATAAGTGAAATAACCTGACCACTAGAGGGCGACAGAAACCTCAACACATTTGTAAATAACACAAGGTAAAGCCACTGCACTACGGAAGCCTACGAAGGACAAATGGAAGGATAAATGCTAACAGCTAAGCTAAACCTACCTGCTGAGATGTCTCACTGGTTACCAGTCTCACTTTGACAGATCTTTCTCCCGCTGAAGGTTACATGTCCCACAATGACAAGTGAAGAGTTAGGTAGCAAGTTTACTACTTTAACAAGTTTACTAGTTTAACAAGTTTACTAGTTTAACAAGTTTACTACTTTAACAAGTTTACTAGTTTAACAAGTTTACTACTTTAACAAGTTTACTACTTTAACAAGTTTACTAGTTTAACAAGTTTACTAGTTTAACAAGTTTACTAGTTTAACAAGTTTACTACTTTAACAAGTTTACTAGTTTAACAAGTTTACTACTTTAACAAGTTTACTAGTTTAACAAGTTTACTACTTTAACAAGTTTACTACTTTAACAAGTTTACTACTTTAACAAGTTTACTCGCTTGCTTCATTGATTCCGCCATTTCAGAATTTTTACAGGAATAGGAGTGGGAGAGCGCCGACACAAGCTAGTTTTAAAAAAATTAAAAGCTACTGAATGGAGCAAGAGGAGCTTCGTTCAGGATCGGAATTTGACAACAAGCTTTAGAAAAGAGGAGAAAACAGCAGCACTGCTGTGGATATTGGTTTATCATTATGAAATCTCCACATAGCACAAATTAGTTTCAGGATTGGTTATAAGGTCTGATATCGCTTAGTGCCGGTTTAAAAACAGCTCCTAGCATGATCTTATAAGGCCACAATCATTGCAGTTGCAATCATATCAAAAGTAGTTCCCCAATAGTCCCCATTAAATGCAATAACAGGAACATGTGACTTCAAACCTGCAACAGAACAGACAGTAGGAGCTTCTGACTGGCAAATACATCAGTGGGTTTAGACTCTGCTTAGGCATTAATGGAGATATGAAAATAGTAAAATTACACCGCTGTTCTCCTTTAAGGGGTCTCTGTAGCAGCTTGTGGACAAAAAGGCTATTATGTGTTTTCCAGTGTTAAAAGATGCATAGAGTACAGCACTTTAACCTTCTGACCTGGTGATTTTTGAAGTTCTCATAGCACATCATTCTGTATCTTGCCCACACAAAAACAGCAACAGGAAAAGCAAAACTAAGCACAAAGCCACAGAGCAGCACGTGTTTTCAATCTTCTTTATGCATTACCGAAGAAGTGTTATCCATTAAATTCCATTCAGCAACAGCCTGTCCTTTTTAGTGGTAATTAGGTGGTGGTAACAATCAGTAATATTTTACTGGCTCATTGCACAAAATGACCATAATATTAGCGATCGAGGTTCACAAGTGTTGTTGATCAATGCTAGTCACTCCACTGTTATCTCAATGGATGCTGAGATTTCAAGCTTTCTAACAAGCAGTCCGGTCCGTACACAACCAAACGATCGGCTTTGCAGGACACGAACTGCAACAAAGCCAAAACAGCCTCTTTCTAAAGCCAGAAAGGCTAAAGTCAAATCCGCTCCAAAACCTGAGTGAACACTGCTGCAGCATTTCAAAGGCTAGCTAGCGAACGTTTCTTGTTGATGCAACAAAGCAAACATTAGCTCGCCGCAGCTTCACTTTGCATAAGTATCTGTCAACCAATATGCTCACAACCTGTTGTTAGTAAGTGGCTAAAGGGTATTGGGTAAAGTTAGCTTTGGTTACAGCTTGAGCTGCTAGACCAGACTCAAGAGTTAGCCGATGGCATAGCATCGCTAGCTATTGATTCCATCTTTTACTTGATTTCATATGTAATATTTCTGTAACTCTGGGATGTTCTAAACATTTATAACAGTTTCTAGTGGGATATGTTTGCCACTTCACAGTTAATTTCTGAACTGTAACGTAGCTTGGCTAAGTGGAGTCTGTTGTGAAAACACCAGTTCATACTTTCTGTCAGTTTCAGGCCACCGTAGCTCCCGGGGAGGGGAGGGGTGGAGGAGGACACACATTTGCCGATGTTGGGTTTGGCAAAATAAGGGTTTGCCCGACCTTCCGGAAGCCATATATATACTCCAACTGTTTTAAAAAATTCATGAATATCAGAGCCATACTGCTGACTGAACTCTGCTGACTGCTCTCAACATGGAGGAGCAGCGGCTCAAGAGGTTCTTTCTCTGAGGCATTTCCTACAATCACCTGCTTAGAGCTACTAGCTAAAAAAGATGCCCAGTGGCACAGGGACTAAGTGATTGCTACTTCTATTAAATAACATTAAAATGGCTACACTTACGATCAGCAGTTAAACCTGCACATGGCAAGATTGTTATATAAAAATACACCCATCTTATCAGCTTATATGTAATTAATGTACATCAGAAAAAAAAGGCTGGTGAACAAGACAAGGTAAGACCCTGATTGAGGGTTGAAGTGACATGAGACAGTAAGTGATTGGTTGAAGCGATACATGGCATAACTTAAAAATAAGATACTATGGCCAAGACTATAACCAAATATATAATAAAAGGCCGATAAAGAAGACATTAAAGACACCTATTGTTCATAGCTTAGAGTGACTTGAGATATGACGTTATTTAATAAAAATGAGACCCTCACAGTAGATGGACAGGACGATGATCCCAGTCACCAGCAGAAGGCCCAGCAGGCCCAGACTCACTGCAGCAGCTCTGAAAGGGTTTCTGCTTCTCTGGACGGCCGGAAGATACGTTTGAGTGTGTGATCCTGCAGAGGCAAAGTACACATAGATCACATTCACATTCACACCAAGCATGTTCTGAATTTATTTGAACTCTGGAGCGTTTATTCCTACGGCTGGGTATGGATTTTTACTGATTCTGGTGCCATGTTCGATTCTTCTTATCGATCCGATTCTTTATGGATTGATGAAACAAGGGCAAACTTAGAGAGCACAGAGAAGTCCTTCATGCTTTGCTAAAGTTGTACGGACTGGAATCAGATTTGTTTTAACCCCACCACTGCAAAAGTCTCTAACCTGGCAAACTGAAAGATTACCAAAACTCTGTCTAATAAAGAAGCAACTTGTGAGTCCATGTGACTTTTCTTTACAAGCTCTGGTTCTCTTGTAATTGGGCAGTGTGAACATAAACGAAGCAAATTCAAAAATGCAACAATGTTAACTTTTCCATTACGGTTCGAACAAAAGAAAACAAACTAGTTGAGATCGCACCTTTACTATGTGAGAAGTAACACTAAGGAAACGCCCAAAGTTTTAAAAGACTGGTGTAGAAGTGGGTAGGATATGGTTTAGAAGTTTGGTGCAAAGTTATCTGAACCCTTTCACTTTGGCTTTTGCAGAATGATAATATCAAATTGTACAAATGTGAAATTGATCAAGCATCCTTTGCTCATTATTTAATTGTAACACATTCACAAGCCTTCATTTTACAATATTCAGTTGTAATTATTTCAGATGTACCTCCTTCCTGTGTCAGATCAGGCTGCTGGTCTCTCAAAGTGTCTGCGCTCTCGTAGATCTCCACCATCCTCTCCTCCCTCTCTCCTCTCTCCTCTTGGTCTCCTCTGTTATATCTCACCTTCGTAGTGAATTTTGGCCTGGCATAAATATCTGTAGACATCTTGAGGGATGAGAGAACTGAAAACTACACTAACTATATTATCCTTTACTGATGCTGCTGTCAGTGTTTCTTGCTTCAGTGTGTCTGTTTCTGTCTGTCAGCTAGGTTTCAGCAAGTGGCATCAAGGAAGTAGCAGCAGCAACACACACACCACACACACACACACACACACACACAAACAGAGCAGATTTACTGTTTAATGTTTCCAACACAGGAAATGTGATGTGTTCACTGCTCAGGTGGTGGACCATGCCTGAACTGAAAGTGTTGTTCACTGACTTCTGATGTTTTACTGGTCATCAAGTTAAGATGCTAAAATCTTAATGTTGCTGTTTGGCTGCAGTTTGACAGAATACAACAAAAAATAATAGAAACTAATCTTTACCGCCACACGACCAAGGTCTGTGGCAACCACTTTCAGCACAGTAGGAGTCCCAAGTCGCTCTCAAGTCTTGAGGCACAAGTCTCAAATCAAGTCTCAAGTCTAAATGTAGATTACCAAGTCAAGTCCAAGTCAAGTCCATGTCATTAATGTCAAGTCTCAAGTCTAAATGTAGAACAGCAAGTCAAGTCAGAACAAATCAAGAGTCCAGTATCAATTTAATATCTTAATCTTTTCATCTTTTCAATGCAATATGGTTTTAATAGGATAAAAACTTGGTAAGAGCATCATGAGTTTGATTTCTATAATCAGTTTCAACTTCAATAAATTCAATCATTCCATACAAATTCAGAAAACAGAATTTAAATTCAGTCGTCTGCTGGAACAAATCTCATCACTTTCAATCTAAGTCATTTACACAAACACAAGATCTCAAGTCAAGACTTTAGAAACCTTTTCAAGTCATCAAAGTACAAGTCAGAGTCAAGTACCAAGTCACCAGAACCCAAGTCAAGTCAAGTCTCAAGTCTTCTCTTCATGCATCAAGTTGAGTCTCAAGCGATTACAATTGTGACTCAAGTCCAAGTCATGAGACTCGAGTCCCCACTTCTCATATGCAGTATCGATGTTGTTAACTATCAGGGTCTGTAGGTTTCATAAACAGACTGGATGCTCTTTGGCTTAATTTGTTGAGGTTTCCAGTATCGATGTTGAAAACGGGTAACAGTTCATGTGCTTCACACTTCGTTCAAACTTTCCAACACTTGCAGACGGACGCTCTGAAAACATGCAGCTGACAAACCTCTGCTCTGCCTCCAGGCCTTGACTTGCTCTGTCCTGACTGTGTCTGTCTGCACACTACTTCAGTCAGTATTCATGCATTGGTAGACATGGTGGTAAATTTGAATACAAAACCATTTTTAATACAATAATTTTTGAAAGGTCGGATTTCAAATTTTAATGAAGACATTGTTTAAATTTGGTTTTGCTTGAGTTGTTAAAACGTAGTGCCGGATGTAGAAACGCCCCCCCACACACACACACACACACACACTGCTAGCAAGCACACACACATAGACACAAAAACTGCTAGCGAGTGTGCACACACACTTAGAAACACACTCGCAGTCACATATACACACTCAGACATTTAGAAATGCTCTTAAACACAGAAACACACACACACATGCATGTAGGCAGATACACACTTAGATGCCCAGTGACACATGTGCACACACACACACACACACACACACACACACACACACACACACAAAACAAGACATACCTGACAAAAAATGATGCTTTGATCTTGTATCCAGACTTATCAAGCTCATTTTAGGATTTTTTTCAAGATATCTGCCAACAAGACAGTCTTTCTCTCTCTCTCTCTCTCTCGCTCTCTCTCTCTCTCTCTCTCCAGGGGCCGATCGGTCTGGTCGGGGATACGGGTGTCCCGGGACCCCAGGGACCCCCTGGTCCACAGGGCCCCAGTGGACGCTCCATCATCGGGCCCCCGGTAAAACACACACACACACACACACACACAATGACTCCTACCCTCCCTGTCTCCCTCTGTCGGTATGGAGCTGAAGTCAACATCACGTCCAGTATAATTCTCATCAGACTTCCATTTAAAACGTGATTCTGATTTAAAAAGTTAGTGTGATTATTACTAAAGCAGAGCATTGTGGGTTTGAAGTTAGCAGAATATTTATTTTGTTTTTGGCTTATACCAAGCTTCTGCATCGAACACTGATATGAATCTTCACCAGTATAGCTAATAAGCTCTAATAAGTCTTTCTGCTTTACGTCCTAAACTCTTTTCCACCTAAACCTTTCCTTTTACTTCACATCATTTAATTTTGCGGCTCTGCTCGTGATTTAGGGATACAAGATGGCGCAAATGGAAGCAATTTTACTTAAGTTATATTCACGTGTTTGTTTGTTTTTTCATGATTCTGAAAATCTACCTCCGAACACTATACAAATAGCCGTAATCAAAAGTGATTTTGCGGCCCTGCCAGTCGGCATCTATTGTGATTGATTTAGGGATGCAAAATGGCGCAAACGAAAGCATTTTTATTTATTATTCAAGTATTGTTGTTTTCTTCACAATATTGAAAATCAGCCTCGACACACTGTACAAATAACCATAATATTAAAACGAACCAGAATGATATTTTTTTAATAAGTGCTCATTTAAAGGTTTACATTAACCCCTTCCTGTCCTTGTTTCCAGGGAGGACCAGGAGAGAGAGGAGAGAAGGGTGAAGGTGGACTGCCAGGATCACAGGTAAAAAATGAAAATACACGGTGACAGTTTAGATTAGGAAACACATATTAACTATTAATAAGTTGCTTATTAACATGCATATTAGTAATGTATTGGGTCATTATTAGTCATAACAAACCACTTATTAACACCTTATCTAGATCCAGATCTAGTTTAAATAGATGAGTGAAAATGTCTGCGCTCTTTTTGTCAAGTCCAAAAAAACAAACAGAAAATGTCTCAAGTGCGTAAATTCAAAAATTCTGAGCGTAGAAGATCAAAAAGAATTTGCACACTATAAAGGAAAAAAATCAAAAAGAGACTAGCCTTTTTTTCACCTTGTCACCATGTAAATAAATTGTGGCATTTTTTGCCTCAGCTGGCCTCTTTTTGTTTTTTTACATTCATAGTGTGCAATTTTTTTCAGATCTAGTTTACCCACCTTTTTTAAGATGATATATATCTATATTATATAAACCCACAGTATATTACAGTGTTGAGACGACGTCAAAGTCGTCCATCACTGCAACCTGCATTGATTTGTGAAATCAGAACCTAAATATCTCTCAAATATCAGTTCAAAACAGTTTCCAAAGCTGTTTTAATGATTTTTTACCGTGCCATGAGATGATATATGAAGATTTTGTTTGTTTGGGTTGATGTTGAACTTTCTGCGCATCGCTGTCTGTGAAACATTTGCTGGAGTTTGATTCATCTCATGTTTAAAGTGTCTGAGTCAGGTCCAACATGCAGAGAGCCGACAGATTCGTTTACATCGTCAGTCACAGAACACGGAGCCAGCTTCAGATTCAGAAGGTTTGCGTCTTGGCAAAGCGTCTCCAACAAATAATTACTGCACAACTGTAAATTACTGGGTTTAATTTGACCTTTAGGAAGCAAACAGTTGTCAGGTTTTGAATAATGGTGCCATTTGCAAAAGGTTGATTTCAGTGATTCCAATCCACTGTTTTTGTTCCCTGGGTTTGTGAAACTACAGTGAGCTGCAGTCACAACTGCACAGCGACGCATTTTAAAACTGAAAATAAAATATCAAATGCATGGTGATGGAGGAAGCTACGGCACATTAATCTGCTAAATGACTTTGAATTCGTCCAAATACATTTGGACCGCGCAAAAGTGACTGTAATTCTTTAACTGCTGATCTGATATGGCTGAAAATATGCACAAATTAAAGCTCACAGTCACTGCAAAAAAACATCAAGCACTCGGTCTTTCTCAACATGCATTCTTGTGCGTGCTGGTGCCTCCATGACATGTTGACGTGAGATCTAATGGTGGAAATTCGATTCTAAAACTAAGAGAGACAGATGACAGATTAAGATTACTACTATTAGATTTTTTTCTCTGAGATCCGAGGAATACTGATGGAACCTCTTGTGGATCTTTGTCTGTCTTTCCAACTCTTTTAGCTTGACAACTCATACTAGTTAAGTGGAAAGGAAAGTTTTACTCTCTGGTTTAAAGATCTTATGCTCCATTTGACACCAGACAAAATGAGGTATTCTTCGATTTCTACACCATGAGCCTGTTTTAACCCATGTAGGAAAGATGGACGCTACTCACATCTCACTCTCATAAAGTTGCATCTAAATTATTTTTTAGCAGTGGTGCAATAGGGGTGGGAAGTGCTACTATTTTGTATTATTTAAAATGCAAATAAGACCTTGAACAAAACAAAAAAGATCCTGTAAGTTTACTCGGCAGCTGAGGAAGCATGGGGCAGTGACCTGGCTGAGGAGAGTGAATGGGAAGATCCAAGACTGACTGGGAGAACGACAAAAAAAACCAGCACAGCAGTCTGCGGCAGAAACAGCTGGAAACTGAACAGCTGTGCTTCTTAATTGATCACACAACATCTGTAACGTCTGTAAAGATCTTCTCTGTTCTCACTCTGAGAAGTTCCTTCTCTCCAGGACTGAGGAGTCAAGTATCGACTTGGTGCTTTTGGATAAGATGTTCACCCAGTGTGTTGCTGCTCAAATACTCATAATGACCAAATCTTTAGTAATGGTGCTGTTTAAAAGTGAGTGTAGTGATTCAGATGCAGTCTGAACTCAGCTGTGTTTATGTTCTACCTGAATCCAACTTTATTTTTCCTCTCATGTTGTTTCAGGGAGTTCCTGGTTCAGCTGGAGTTCAAGGGAGAGAGGGACTACCAGGACCCAGGGTGAGTACTACTACTACTAATACTACTAATTGTAACACTTCTAATACTACTACTACTGCCACTACTACAACTACTACTAGTACTGCTGCTACTACTAATACTACTACTATTACTACTATCAGTACTACTACTACTGCTACTACTGTAACTACTACTAGTACTGCTGCTACTACTAATATTACTGTAACTACTACTAGTACTACTACTGCTACTAATACTACTACTACTACTACTACTACTACTGCTATTACTACCATTACTACCAGTACTACTACTACTACTTCTACTGCTACTACTGTAACTACTACTAGTACTGCTGCTACTACTACTACTACTACTGTAACTACTACTGCTAATACTACTACTGCTAATACTACCAGTACTACTACTACTACTAGTACTGCCACTACTACTACTACTACTATTACTACAACTAGTATACAAATATAGTATATTTTAAAACAGAGTTACAAAGTTCTTTACTGACAGTAAATGAAATGAAAGCCATTAATAAAAGCAATAAAAATATCAGACATGAATTACAGAACAGGGTTACAGAAGAATGAATCAGGCAAACACAATAAGAGTTAACATGTTGTGTAGAAGTGTGTGTGCAGGAATGTGCTTCCCTCCACAACAGTGTCTGTGTTGTATGTTCATCATGCTGTTCCTTGTTTTCCTCCACAGGGCCTGGCAGGGAAAGACGGGCCCCCAGGCAGGCCGGGCCCCCCGGGGACCATCGTAAGTCATGATGAAGTTATCATACTGTTCCTCTGTAATGTGTGTGATCGGACGCTCAAACCCCCCCCCAGCAGCCCGCTCAGCAGGCCGTTAAACAACACAGAAGAAGAAGCGGGGGAAGCGGTGATTGGTGGCGGTTAACCTCGTCTCCCCCGGTTCCCCTGCAGCTCGGTCTGATTGGGATTTGTGACCGCAGGAGATAATTATGGATCTGAGAGGAGATTGGGGTTGTGACAGGAGCGCTGCTGTCGCCAGAGGAAAGCTTTAAAATGACTGAAGTGAATGTAAAGGAGGAATTAAAGCGGAACGCCGGCCATTTTCAGCCTGGACCTCATTTCATACCGATCGATTCTGAGCGAAATCTCATCAGCTGCTTCGCCGTAGAGCTGCGTACATCTGGCTCGCCTCTCGCCTGGGTGCGGCTCTCCAATTCAGTCCTATAGGGAGACAATGGACTCTTCAAAAATTAACCCCAAAAGCACCCAAAGCATTTCTTTTTCAACACATTGATTTCTCGCGCTGTAATGAGACATGTTGGGAAAAAGATGTGAATATAAATCTAAAGTCAGGCCTTTCTCCTGCAGGTTTGATGCTACCTTCGCTGTAGCACTTCCTCGTTTCCTCTTTTTTTTAATAAAGAGCGATGAAAGGATTGTCAGGTCGTGGATAAACTAAAAATTAAATATATATATGCTTTAATTAGGCTAGAAAACTAGCTGCAAACACAGAGACGACGGTCCGACCAAAACAAAGATAAAACAGAGGAAGCCTGGTGGAGCGTTGGGATGACTGGAGGTTTTCCAGCTCAGTTTCTGATTGAATTTATACAGCTGAGTCTGTTTCTTCTGTTTTCTATCAAGAAGCTCCGTTATGAGCAAAGCTTCCCGTTCTTCTGCCTCGCCGCCATGTTGACGCTCAGAACAAACCAACACACACACATCTATCAGCAATAATTCAATGATGGAAGTCGCTCTGTACTGACACTATTGATGAGATGTTGGTCAGAATCGATCGGTATGATGGAAAAAGACGGAAAACAGACGGATTTAAGTTTGTGACCTAATCGTTATCATTTATATCTTTCTGTTGTTCCTCCTCTCCTCTCCTTGCTTCCTCTCCTCTCTCCTCCTCTCCTCTCCCCCTCCTGTCCTCTCCTCCTTTCCTCTTCCTCTCCTCTCCTCTCCTCTCCTCTCCTCCTCTCCCCTCTCCTTGCTTCCTCTCCCTCCCTTCCTCTCCTCTCCCCCCTCCTCTTCCCCTCCTCTATTCCTCACCTCTCCTCTCTTCCTCTCTTCTCCTCTCTCCTCCTCTCTTCTTCCCCTCCTTTCCTCCTCTTCTCCTCTACTCTCCCCTCCTCTTCCTCTCCTCTCCTCACCTCTCCTCCTCTCCCCTCTCCTTGCTTCCTCTCCTCTCCCCTCCTCTCCCCTCCTCTCTTCCCCTCCTATATTCCTCACCTCTCCTCCCTTCCTCTCCTCTATTCCTCTCCTCTCTTCTTCCTCTCCTCTCCCCTCTCCTCTTCCCCTCATCTCTTCCTCTCCTCTCTCCTTTCCCCTCCTCTCCTCTCTCCTTTCCTCTCCTCTCCTCTCCTCCTACTCTTCTCTCCTCCTCTGCTCTCTCCTCCTCTCCTTTCCTCCTCTCCTCTCCCTTCCTTTCCTCTCCTCCCCTCCTCTCTCCTCTCTCCTCTCCTCTCCTCCTCCCCTCCTCCTCTCCTCTCCTCCTCCTCTCCTCTCTCCTAGGGGACTCCAGGAGCCCCAGGGGCCCCCGGCACTTCCGGTCCTCCAGGAAAACAAGGGGAACTCGGACCGCCGGTGAGTCTGTCAGTCCATGAACCAGACAGGAGACAAACCAGCAGGCCGGCGTCTGTCAGAGCCTTTAGTCTGTTAACCTTCACTTATCCAGAGGAAGACGGCTGGGCGATGCATGCTGTCTTTCATGAGTTTAACTGGTTTTGAAATATTTTGATGAAGTAGTCCGGCGGCTTGGTGAAGCGTTTCCCAGCGGCTGTTGTTGGGAGAAGAGCAGAGAAAAGTGATTTTTCTGGAGAAAATGCGTGTGATTGCCGAGAGCACAAACTTATTGTTTGCTTATGTGTAAAAAAGTAGGAATAGTACGAAGAGAAGTTGTATTTTGAATAGAAAAAACAGAAATAGTAAGAAAGTGGAAGAGATTCTAAAGTTTAAAAGGAGTAATAAAGCAGAAGTAGTAAGCAGAGCGTTTCTCATTCTGTTTTCCCGCCCATCAAGTCACAAGTGAAAAATTACTTTTCCCTCTGTTTAGCTCACTATCAAACCGTACACCTATTTGACAATTTATGCCAAAAAAATGACACAAAATTATTTTATTTTCTTACATCAAAATCTCATTATTTTTACTTCCTGGAAAACACAATCTTTAATGATAACCTCATGCTGTATCAAGAGGCATAACTAAAACTTCCAACCAATGAAACATCACAGATTTTGGAACAGTCCCGCCCCTCTGTCCCTCCCATCAAATCAAACTGCCTTTCTCTCCCTGACTGATGTCCCATTGGTTTACACTTTTGAATGATCTCTCCCCATGTTTCGAAATATGTCACAGTAGATCAAAATTAGTATGACAAAAAAACAAACTTAAATTTCATATCAAAGTGTGTGTGTGTGTGTATGTCGGATTTGGCCAAGTGTGTCAGTAATTGACCACCAGTTTGTAAATTAACAGACCGTTATTTGTAACTTTCAACGTCTGGAAAGTTTTTTGTTTTTTTTTAACCAATTCCTCTCGGAGAAGCAGGCAGAGTGCAGCAGTATTCAGACAGTTTGCAGTGAACTGCAGGATCTCTACAGCAGATACTTCTTGTTGCAGTACAGAAGGTATAATATCAGTTTCAAGTCCTGGACTGAACACACTCTCTATCACAGAGAACAAAAGAGCAGTGAGATTTTTTTTTTCAGGGCTTTTAGAAGACGAACCTCCCATTTATATCTAAGACCCAATTACAGTATATTTGATCTCCTTTTTCCTCCTTGTTCCTGGTCAAATCCCTGCTTTGCTGCAACGATTTCACTGTTATTGCACTATTCAGGGAGCAGATTTTTAATTTTTTCATCATTTCACTGTTTTTAAAGACATAACTCTCATTCTTTTTCTATTTGGCGATGCATTTTTTATCCGTTTTTGTGTTCCTGGTCAGAGTTCAATGTTTTTTAGACATACAAATCCCAATTATTCCTCTTCTCCTGCGTCTTCACAGTCACATCCTGTATAATCTATCTATGTGACATCTTAGCTTCAACACTTTCCCCCTGTTATCGCTGCATTCTCGGATGTGATTTTAAAGGTATTTTTTTCCCGGATTCCAGGGTTTTTTGGCCCTGCAGCTTCCCATTCATTCATTCATTCACTCATTGATCGCGTCCTTTGACAAAAACGGTTGACAAAAACACGGAGCTGTTGAGTAAATATGGAGGCGGAGGCAGGAAGACGTGTCAGTCAGGCTTAACAGACTGTCAGACAAACACACGGCGAGGCAAGCAGAGCAGGATTAACCCTCTTCCTGCCTGGACTAACGGATGCTGCTGTACACACACATGCACACACACACACATGCACAAGCACTTAAACGCAGACATACACACTCAAACAGATGCACAAGTGTGTAAAAGCAGGTGTGGAGTGGAGGGTAAACCCACTTAAACTCACTTTACCCTCATTTTTATTAGCAGGAGCAAGAGTTTACCTCCTTTTTTTTTTAAGGCGGACATGAATCTATACAATGTAAATTCATAGTAAACATCATAGTGAATAGTATCAGTTTGAAAAAGTATAAATTAATGCTAAAATATGATTGATTTTTGTTTGTATCGATGGTTGTTTGCCTTATGATGATCGATTGGACGCCACAGTTCACCCACCTTTTTATTTCCTGCTTCATCACTGTGTAAAAGTACCACACACACACACACACACACACACATACATGGAAAAACACGTTCACCCACAGACACACAAGTGCGTAAAATTGCACATCACGTAATCACACATATATCTTCATCTTTCTCTCTCTCTGACTCAAAGAAGTGTACACACATACACACACATACACATGCTATCACACACAATACTCTGTTGTGTTTCTCTCTCTCTCCTACACAGAGACACACACACACTCACACAAACCATCGATTTCCTTTTGTTGAGCAAATACACACACACACACACACACACACAGAAATCCAGGTCAGTGTGTCAGGCCTGTAGATCAGCAGAGTGCAGTGTGTTCATGTTCAGACCTGAAAACTGAACTGAACCTGCTGCTTTACTGGGATCAGTGGAGTGACAATACTACTAATATTACTACTACTACTGCCACTACTACTACTATTACTACTGCTACTGCTACTACTACTGAAACTACTACTACTACTACTACTGAAACTACTACTACTACTACTACTACTACTACTACTACTACTACTGCTACTAATACTACTGAAACTACTACTACTACTACTACTGAAACTACTACTACTACTACTACTACTGAAACTACTACTACTACTACTACTGAAACTACTACTACTACTACTACTGCTACTAATACTACTGAAACTACTACTACTACTACTACTACTACTACTACTACTACTACTGAAACTACTACTACTACTACTACTACTACTACTACTGAAACTACTACTACTACTACTACTACTGCTACTAATACTACTGAAACTACTACTACTACTACTACTACTACTACTACTACTACTACTGAAACTACTACTACTACTACTAATACTACTGCTACTACTACTGAAACAACTACTACTACTACTACTACACACACAAATGCACACAGTAAAACACACACACACACACACACAAGCATGGAAAAACATTCACCCACAGACACAGTGCGTAAAATTGCACATCAAATTATCACAAATATCTCCATCTTTCGCTCTCTGACTCAAAGAAGTGCACACACACATACACATGCTATCAACTATGCAACTACTACTACTACTACTACTACTACTACTGCTACTACTACTACTGTTACAGCTACCACTTCTACTACTGCAACTACTACAGCTACTACTACTACTATAGCTACTAGTACTACTATTTCTACTTACTTTAACTACTACTGCTACTACTACTGCTATTATTGCTAATATTGCTGCTACTACTATTATTATTACAGCTATAACTGTTGCTATTACTAATAGCGTACTACTAGACAAAGTTCCTGCTACCTTTTCCACTGTCAGAGTTCTTTCATGATCATAAACATTTTAGATTTTTTTATAAAATGTATTTCCAGAGCTGAGGTCAGCTTTCAGCGTTGTACTCTAACATTAACACACTTCAGAGAAACACTCACGCAGCCGAACTTTGAACAAAAACTCCATGGTGCAGTTAAGCCGCGGTAAACACACGTTACCGGAGCGTTTTATTTCTGCTGACGGTGCCAAACAATGAGGCTCGCCCCACATGTGACCGCCGGCATTTATTCCTGATTAAATGAACAGTTTAGAGACGGTTAATCACATTTCACCACCGCTGCTTCACAAGGAATGAGATTCTGCGGGAGGTGATACGCTGACAAATTACTTTACATTGTCATGATACAATGTTGTAAAGAATGTAATTTCACATACGTGGGCGGATTGCAAAGTGCCCTCCTCGACTAATTATCGCGTTATTGTGAGTTTCCAGTCTTAATGCAACCTTTTGGAGTAAAATATTGTTCTGTAAGTTCTGAATAATGGCACTTTTTGCAGAAAGGTTGAGTTTTAATAATTCAAATCAAATCTGTTGATCCAGGTTGTTTTTTACGTGCTTCTTTTATACCTGAGGAATGCGCCGAGCTTAACACATTCTTTATCGAAGGCTGATTTTAATGGCTCAAATGCAGCGTTGTACAAAAGATAAGTTTGTCAAAACAAGCTTCAGCTGCGGCTCTCCATCCTTTCACTGCATGTTTTCACCTGAGGAATGCACCAAGGCTGCACCAACACTTTGCCAGCTGAAGGTTGATTTTAACGGCTCGAGTGCAGCCTTGTTCCATACAGAAGTTTGTTAGATGAAGCACTAAAACTTCTTCTTTTATTCAGCTGTGATCCATTATGTGTTTTCTGCATGTTGTTTTTTACCTGAGGAATCCAACACAGTACATAAAAGCTCATCATGCTGTTTCTACTGAGATAAATCCATTAAAAATGTCAGTGAATGTCCAAACTTACCCACAAGAGTCCAGTGTGATTCAATACTTAAATTAAATTAACTTAAATTAAATTTTAGACAGCGACTTACAGTGAGTTCAGCAGTGGAATAGGCAAAAAAAAATCCTAGATTGCGATATTATTGCAAGCAATAATAAGGAGAGCAAGAGTCAAAGCCACAGATCATTCCTGGGACCCTAAAACGATCGTGTATGATGGGGAAGTCGGTAAATAAATACGAGAAAGAAGATTAAGAGAAACAAGAGGAAAGAGGTAGAGAGGATTTTTAGGAAGATGTGAAAGAGGAGTAAAGAGAGCAACGTTTTCTTGAGTTTTGACAGAAGATAGCGATGCTTTATCCTTTACTACATGTTTTTTTTTTACCTGAGGAATGTAGCTCGGTCCATCAAAGCCGAGCAGGTTGTGTCTCCAGGGTTAAGTCCTTCCCTTCCCTTTCCTTTCTGAAGGTGATGTTGTTCCTCTCCTCTGTTGCAGGGCCCTTCAGGAGGCAAGGGGGATAAAGGAGAACGGGTAAGTAGCTCCGTCTGTCAGGAGGGTGAAATTTAAAAGAATTTCAAAAGAATTTGATATGCAAAGGACAAGATGAATGACTCACTCTTCTCTCCTTCTCTGCAAATAGAACTATTAATTTTCTCACCAACATATTGTCTTGCCTTGATTAAAGCACAAGACCAAAACAAGTTATGTTTAATGTTTTTGAATAACCTTTATCTACCAGGGAACAGAGCATGTGTATGTTGTTTTCAGCAACATCCTGTTTAACACTCGCACACTTTAACAGTTTGACACCTGGGACCTTCCCAGTTCAACCACAGTCCACCACTGTCTTCTATTGGTGTGTCCTGGCAGCTCCCGGGCGTCCATGGCCGATAGTCATAAAATTCTATAATTTTAGGTGATTTATAAAGTTACAGTGGCGTTGAAAATGAAAATCAATATGTAAATGAACTGCTGCATATTAAATGCTCCCTGATCCTCCACGCCCATGAGCAAGCACAACGGATCGCAAACTAGAAATGTTAGAAAGGCAAAGAAAGAACTCAGTTTATGAAGACGAGAAGTTCTGTCACACAATGTTAAATGTATGAACCGCTAACAGCTGTGTCCACTGAAACACACCGACAGAACAGAACTTCAGAACCATCAGCTTTTGCAGTCGAGCTTTGTTCAAACCCACAGAACTTGAATTTAAATTCTAGTCCAGATCCCAAGGTTTCCAAAGATACCAAACATGTCAGGCTGAATTACAGGGAAATGTGGAGAAAATGAAGCACAAGAACTCTAGATTTTCTCCATTTGTTGTAGTGGTGCAGCCATAAAATAATGTCATCTTGGGTTTGAATATTTCTCTCAGTATCAGCAGCTGCAGCTTCAGTGAAGCGTTGGAACAGCAGATACAGAATATGGAGGAGACGTTGTACAGTTTGGAAGAAATGTTTTTTTCTAACTTTGGAGCTACTTAAGCGGAAATTTACGGGGAAAATCAGGGTGCAAGGGGTTAATGAAACTTTTTTCAGTAGATAATCATGAGTTGCAACTAAACCGCCTTGCAAGAGTGGTATTTTCTGTGAAAGCGGTTTGCTTTTATGAATGACTTACAGGACAAACAGATGATCAGAAGTGGGTTTTGGGGACAAAATAGCGCAAACGGTAAAACTGAGCCAGTAAACCTGTTTATGAATAGGTCAAATTCACCGCCACGCACTACCGCTTCATTAACCCTGCCGGTGAGTTTTATCAATATGGGCTAGTGTTTAAGTTTTGCATAGAGAGAAAAGTGCATCCTTTCCTTTAAGTGTCATGGACGGATAATTTGGTTGAGCGTCTTTCTTGAGTTTAATTAAATTTGAAATGCCACATCAGGTGTTTTAATCCCCCAGATAACAGTTATCAATGGCTGCTGTCAAATGAAAACTATGCACTTTATCACCAAACAGTACATAGTTACAAAGGAAGAAGAAGAATGCTTATTTTCTCAATGACACCTATACATTTCTGAAATCCTAGAAGGGGTTTCACCAGGTTTTGGGGGCCCCGAGCATCTTGCGACTCACTCACCACATAAAAGACCTGTGTCACCTTTCAATTCACGCCAGAAACAGAAAATCACTGTAATTACGGTTGCGTGGGGTTTTCTTTTCTTTTTATCTGCGACAGTAGCAAAGTGTTCTTTCATGTCGAGTTCCTCCGCTTCACGCTGCGGGCGGACGAGTGTGGGAATTTACTGACTGGTTTCAGAAAGGCAGGCAGGTAAACGATGCCTCCTCCGCTCAGACAGCAGAACAAGGCTCTTCTCGCAGGACCGCTGCCAGAGGAGAAACCACAGCTAACTTTAGATCTTCAGAAAGCCCAAAAAAAATGCCACCACCTGCCTCAATTTAAGCATCCAGATAGATCGATCAGTAGATGGATAGTTGAATAGGAAAATAGACAAACAGAGAGAAACGCAGAGGTTCAAATCCCACCAGAAGCATCTCTCCTGTGTTTCCTTCATCTGGTCTTCCTCTCTGCCTTTCTACTGTCTCAGTGAAGACCAAAACTAATATGAGAAGTGGAATACTCCACCTGATCTCACACAAACACGTGAAATGAACACGACTTGTTAACACCAAATTGCGTGTTGGTGGCACGTAAAGTGTTAACATACGGTTATGTGAAGGGAGTTCAATTCCCAACTTGTACAAAGGAAATTTCTAGCATGAGTCAAGTTTTTCTCATTTAACCATGACCACAGCCTTTGCAAAGTTGTTTTAGTTTACTTAACCCTATCCTTAACCATAACCTTTACCCAGAGGTGGGGACTCGAGTCACATGACTTGGACTCAAGTCACAATTTTAATTCATTGAGACTTGACTTGATGCATGAAGAGAAGACTTGAGACTTGACTTGACTTGGGTTCTGGTGACTTGGGACTTGACTCTGACTTGTACTTTGATGACTTGAAAAGGTTTCTAAAGTCTTGACTTGAGATCTTGTGTTTGTGTAAATGACTTAGATTGAAAGTGATGAGATTTGTTCCAGCAGACGACTGAATTTAAATTCTGTTTTCTGAATTTGTATGGAATGATTGAATTTATTGAAGTTGAAACTGATTATAGAAATCAAACTCATGATGCTCTTACCAAGTTTTTATCCTATTAAAACCATATTGCATTGAAAAGTCCTAGATATTTAGTTTCTTTAAGATATTAAATTGATACTGGACTCTTGATTTGTTCTGACTTGACTTGCTGTTCTACATTTAGACTTGAGACTTGACATTAATGACATGGACTTGACTTGGACTGGACTTGGTAATCTACATTTAGACATGAGACTTGTGCCTGACTCAAAGCTAACTTGGTCACACCTCTGTCTTAACCCAAATCTTAACTAAGTTGTTTTAGTTTCCTAAACTGAATCGTCAGCCGACCTTTAGCTGAAAATGTCGTGTCCAATCTGTGTTTTAGTGGAGGAACATAATTCATGCGGGACAATCAGAAAGCCCAGATTTATAAAGTGAAGGTGTTCTCAGCGGTGTGTCACCTCCTTCATTATCGCTGCTTCCTGCCCGCTGGAGAGCGAAAGCGGAGCAACAGTCATCCTGTTTCCGCTCCCCTCCTCCTTTCTGCACTCGCTCCACATCAGCTCAGGGAAAATGGCAGCGTCTTGTTTCATTATGATCTCCCTCGCGCCCTGAACACTCACTGACACCACAGGCAGGGGCGCAGAGCCGGGACCGTCCTGTAGAACGCTGCTGGATCTTCAATCGGGCAACTTTTCAGGAATTTAGAGAAATCAGCCCAATTTCCAGACTGAAGTTATGATTGGTTTTGAATGGGTTTGTGGAACTTGCTCTAACAGTAGAGAATGAGGTAAATCTCCTGCAGGTAAAAACATTAAACAGGTTAAGGTGAATTTAATTGTCTGCAGAGGGAGGGGAAATTTGTTTGGTTATATGCATAAATAGAAAAAAGAAATATAACACAGCAATATCATAAATACACAGGTTAACTAGGCTACCAAACGCCTGCTGGCCTCTTCTGTTTATCAGAGTTAAAAAGTCGAACTGCTGAGGGAACAAATGAGCTTTTATATCCTGCTGTTCTAATTCTGTGTTGCAATATTGTGTGACTTGACAGGTCGCACAACAAAGATTTAGAGCGCAGCAGGTGAGAAGAGTCGGCTGAGATCCGGTCAGTTTTTTCTTAAGCTCATTTTATACTTAAATGAAAACAGCGTCTCTGCACGTAAACTGACGCTACATGAATTTGGGGTTGAGAAGTGTCTCTGTAGGTGTTGGAACCTGCCCAAGAATCTCCCGCACTCTGATTGGTCGATCATAGGGGCGATCGACTGCTCCAACACATCCCGTTCCTCCAGCTGCGTTGCTATAGTGACGTCCATGCTTGTTTTTACTGGTGATTGTCCTCGCTGTGTTCGGGATTTCAACCACATGCTACGCACACATCGACACAGAAGTGTAAAAAGTTAAATGTAAGCGTCGCTGGGTTCTTTACATTCACGCTTTACATTACGTTTATGTTACGTTCGACTATAAAACGCTTTAGAATGACATCTGTGTGCAGATACTGAAGCGCTGTGATCAACACTGATAACTGCTTCTTAATTCTCTGTAGATTCCCCCGGTTCTTTGCGTACATGTTTCTGGAAACACACATTAACTTCTATTACATACTGTCACACTCAAAAAAAAACTTTAAACGTAAAAAAACAACTCCAGAATACGAGTCAACATTAAAGTTTATGTCAGTAAAACATCCTTTGTTGCATTTTTTGAAAATCTTGCTTAGTGAACATTCACTAAAATTCAGATATTCATTAATCTCAGTGCCGAGGAATTCATAGATTTTTACCCTTTTAACCCCTCGCACCCTGATTTTCCCCTTAAATTTCCTCTTAAGTAGCTTCAAAGTTATAAAAAACACTTTCTCCACACTGTATGACAACGTCTCCTCCATATTCTGTATCTGCTGTTCCAACTCTTCACTGTAGCTCCAGCTGAGATACTGAGAGAAATATTCAAACCAAGAAGCCATTATTTTAAAGCTGCAACATTACAACAAATGGGAAAAAAAATCTAGATGTTTGTGCATCATTTTCTCCACATTTCCCTGCAATTCAGCCTGACATGTTTGGTGTCTTTGGAAACCTTGGGATCTGGACTAGAATTTAACATAAAGTTCTGTGGGTTTGAACAAAGCTCGGCCGCACAACATGAGTTAGTAATGACGGAGCGTCAGGGGGACCGGCAGTTGACTTTTCATTTTTTGAGTGATCTAAGATTTCTTCTTTCTCAAATCGATACCATCTCATTTGCTTTCTTTAACTTCACAAAGTTATCAGAGCACAATGCAGTAAAACCACCTGAACCACAACATTAGACTGACTGACAGCACTTATATACCCCCCCCAGCCCCCCTCCCTCGCCCCCCCCAGCCCCCCTCGCCCCTCCTTAAGCACCCGCCCCAAATCCATTCAGCGATATCGATGCCGCAGCGCTTGGCTCTCTCAGTGTGTTCCTTCATTTTCTCTGCTTCACACCCTGAGCAGCTATTGAAGCAGAAGGCATGGGAGCCGAGCCATAATCATGATCATCTCTGCTGTCGGGGGAAAAAAACACTTGTAACTGCAAAAAGCCGACTTTTAGGAAGTCGAATTTCAGCCCAATTTCCAGATTGATTGACAATCAAAGAAAGTTTATCCTGGGTTTTGAATGGGCTTCACGGACGCTGGAAACGATCAGTGACTCTGAACACCTTCAAGTTCAAGTTAAAACATGAATCACCGAACGCTGGAGTTAGCAGGTTTTCCCGTGACAGCAGCAATATGAATCCCTCCCCCCTCTCAAAGTACTTTTCAAGCACTCGCCCCGCATCAATTTATGGACAGAGATTCGCTCTCCCAGTGTGTTCCTCCATATTCGATGCTTCCTGCTCTGAGCACTTATTGAAACCACAGGCAGGGGAACAGAGCCAGGATCATTTACATGTCGTTACGAGAGAGGAGCGCTCTCTAGTCGGAGAGATGGAGAGACACTAGAGCACTCGAATCAGAGTCGCTTTATTCACAGAGTCCAGAAAATGTACAGCAATTTGAAGAGGTAGGGACTTGAGTCACATGACTTGGACTCGAGTCATCTTTAATTGCTTGAGACTTGACTTGATGCATGAAGAGAAGACTTGAGACTTGACTTGACTTGGGTTCTGGTGACTTGGGACTTGACTCTGACTTGTACTTTGATGACTTGAAAAGGTTTCTAAAGTCTTGACTTGAGATCTTGTGTTTGTGTAAATGACTTAGATTGAAAGTGATGAGATTTGTTCCAGCAGACGACTGAATTTAAATTCTGTTTTCTGAATTTGTATGGAATGATTGAATTTATTGAAGTTGAAACTGATTATAGAAATCAAACTCATGATGCTCTTACCAAGTTTTTATCCTATTAAAACCATATTGCATTGAAAAGTCCTAGATATTTAGTTTTCTTTAAGATATTAAATTGATACTGGACTCTTGATTTGTTCTGACTTGACTTGCTGTTCTACATTTAGACTTGAGACTTGACATTAATGACTTGGGACTTGACTTGAGATCTGAGATCTTGTGTTTGTGTAAATGACTTAGATTGAAAGTGATGAGATTTGTTCCAGCAGATGAATGTTTTTTTTCTAACTTTGAAGCTACTTAAGGGGAAACTTAGGGGGAAACTCAGGGTTAAGGAATCCATATGGTGCGAGTTTGCAAGTCGCACCAAATATCCAACATCTCTCTGTCCAGACGATGTCGCTGTTGTGAAGCGTTGGGACTCGGGGTTAGATGAGTTGAAGAGGTCAGTCAGAGTTCACAGCTACCAACAGTTTTTATGATTATTACTTTCATGAAGACTCTTAGTGCTTTTTCTGCTGCAGCCTGACAGCACATCACAGCCGCCCGTTTGTTTGAGCTGTATGGAAAAAAAAAAAAAAAAAAAAGATGATGAGCGTGATTAAGTGTGATTAAGCTACGAAATGAAAAGTCAAAGGTTTTTTTCACGGCCGTGCGGCATTTAAATAGCTGGAGATCTACAGTAAATGCTTAATTGGCAGCAGCAGCAACAGTTCGAGTCGGCAGTAATCGGCAGTAATCGGCAGTAATCGGCGCCCGCTTCATTCTGCCTGGAACAAAACCTTCCAGCAAGATTAAGGCAGAGAGGGAGTGTTACCTCAGGGAGCTGTCAGACAGATGTGTGTGTGTGTGTGTGTGTGTGTGTGTGTGTGTGTTTGTGTGCTTCCAATTTATATGGAGAGCTTTCTAGCACAAAGAGTGTTGCAGTGTGTCACTCTAGGGAGCTGTGAAAACAGGTGTGTGTTTGTGTGTGTGTGTGTGTGTGTGTGTGTGTGTAGGAGGTGCGATACTTGGGGAACAATGAGGCAGATGTGTGTGTGTGCGTGTGTTTCCGCATGTGTGCGTACAGTAGATGCATTCATTTGTTCAGCCATGCTTTCATGCAGACTCACGTGGATATATGTGAATAATGTGAATCTAAGTCTGTGTGTGTGTGTGTGTGTGTGCGTGTGTGTGTGTGTGTGTGTGTCTCCAGGGTGACCTCCAGTCGACAGCGTCAGTCCAGGCCATCGCCAGGCAGGTGTGTGAGCAGCTGATCCAGAGTGAGTACACTGAACCTCTCATGGTGTGTGTGTGTGTGTCTGCAAAGCCTCTAGACCTCGACCAGTTTGGATCAGTCAGTGTAAACCCATGATTTCTCACTTTCCCTCTGTTTCCAGGCCACATGGCGCGCTACAACTCCATCCTGAACCACGTGCCCAGCCAGCCGGTGTCCATCCGCACCGTGCCGGGACCCCCCGGAGAGCCCGGCCGACAGGGATCCGCGGGACCCCAGGGAGAGCAGGGGCCTCCGGGCAGACCTGGCTTCCCCGGATCCAACGGAGAGAACGGGCAACCAGGATCCAGAGGTAGGACAGTACAGGAGATCAGTAGAGTTAAACCAGGAGATACAGGCAGAAAGTAGAGTCAAGAGAATTTAACCAGGACTTAGACTTTAACTACACAGCATTTGCATATCTGAACATTTTAAGCTGCTACACCAGGTCCGTTCTTTAACCAGGAGTTAGAGGGTTACAGCCAATGCTATTTAACTTGGGGATGGAGGTTGGCAAATAGATTAGATAAAAAAGTAGCAAAAGTAGGGAAGTAGAGCCAATTGAATTTAACCAGACAGAGATAAGGAGTCGAGTCAGAAGAAGCACAAATGGAAATGCAAATGGATCTGCTGTTCCTGCACAATGGATTCAAAATCCCACACCACATGTATTTTAACCCACTCTGCAGGTGGATTTCTCTGTTTGTACTTTAAAACTACTTTTATCCAGAGACTGGACCAAAACAGGCTGGATGTGGATGCTCTGCTGGTGCAATCAAAAGAAGTCAACCTGGAGGGAGAATATCTATTGATATTTGTGTTTCTATTAATATGATACAGTAGATTCAGGGGATTTGAAGACAAAGTCAGTTGTAATGGTGTGGCTTCATGGCATAAATTATTTGCTGGATGAAAATCATCACATCTCATAAAGGTCAAGCATGAAATGAAAGAAAAAAATAACTCTCTACTGTATATGTATCAGAAATTACCAACAGCTACCACACGCTGTTTGTGTGTGTGTGTGTGTGTGTGTGTGTGTGTGTGTCCAGGTCTATCAGGAGAGAAGGGTGAGAAGGGAGCACAAGGTGTCGGAGTCCAAGGCCCAAGAGGACCCCAAGGATCCCCCGGTAAACGACACCACACCATTCTACTGCGGTTCTCAACCTGGGGGTCACAAGATGGTTTTGGGGGGTTGCGAGATGATGGAATTTATGGAATTTTAAACAATACATTCCTAATATATAAATGTATTATCATGCTTAATTATGGCGATGAATGCCTGTTTTTGTGAAATGATGAATATATGCAATCTCCACGCTTCATTCAATAACTAATCAAGTAAAATAGCCTGAGTTCACCGTTCTGTGCATTACATCTGCAGCAGGGAGGATCATATGTTGGCATTACTTTGCCTTTGGCTTTACAAGCCAAAAAGGTTGAGAAGCACTGGCTTACCATACCATACCACTCTGCTGTGCCCTGCACTACATATATTATTCTAAATTCATGTTATTATTCTAGCCCAGCACCATAATTACTAACACAATATCCACATCACTGAGGGCCAAAAATAACTGTGATTTCACAGTTGTTCTCTTCAAACCTATAAAATCTGTATTTTTTCAGTCGCTTAGTCCTATTTGGCATGGAGCCATAGTTCAGCTACACAGCAGTAAGCCTGCAGAAATTGGCTTTCGTTTCATAATTGTTTTGTAATTCTCAGATTTTTACTTTTGTCCGTTGCACTTGACTTCTCTTTAGGCTGCTTGTGGGCATGAGGTTCATAAATACTGACTTTTCTTTCTACTGTTGGACTTATTAAGATTTCAGTTAGTATCATTATTAGTAATAGTTGTAGAATTAGTAGTAGTTGTAGTAATGGTAGTTGCAGTATTAACATTAGCATCAGCATTAACACCAATGGTAGTAGTAGTATTTGCATTAGCATTAACATTAGTAGTAGTGGTAATAGTAGCCTAGTAGTAGCATTAACATTAGTGGTAGTCATAGTAGTACTTCTAGTAGCATTAGCATTAACAAACTTATTTGGCCTAGTAGCAACATTTGCATTAACATTAACAGCAGCAGTAGTAGTAGCAGCAGTATTAGCACTACTAGTAGTAGTAGCATTAGCATTGTTATTAGTAGTAATATTAGCATTAATCTTAGTAGTAGTAGTAGGCTAATAGTAGTAATAGCATTAGCATTGGTAGCCTAGTAGTAGCAATAGCATTAACAGTAGTAGTAGTAGTAGTAGTAGTAGTAGTAGTAGTAGTGGCATTAGCATTAACATTATTAGTAGTAATAGCATTAACATTAACAGTACTAGCAGTAGTAGTAATAATAGTATTAGCATTAACAGTAGTAGTAGTACTTATAGTATTAGCATTAACATTAACAGTAGTAGTAGTTGTTTAAGTTTATGTTGATTAAAGAGCATTAGCTATGCCATAAGTTTCCATCTAAATCCCCTTCCTCCCCTCCCCTCCCTTCCCAGGTGCCCCGGGGCAGGGCAGGACCGGCAGCCAGGGTCAGTCAGGGCGACCCGGTAACCCTGGTACCCCCGGTCGACCCGGGGTCCCGGGACCCGTCGGCTCCGCTGGGCCTCCTGGCTACTGCGACCAGAACTCCTGTGTGGGCTACAATGTTGGAGGTACGTAGGTCCCTCTGTACAGGCTAGGTCATCTTAGACAGCCAATCATATCCTGTAGTCAGGTATCACAGTAGAACATGTTGTACACTATTAGTTCCCCTAACCCTATCAGTGTTAGTGCCATGGAGCTGAGTCCATAGTTATGAGTTTCATATAATTCAGAACTCTGTGATCATTTATCAGTTTGATAGCTCAAAATGATTCAAATTATGTTCTTGAAATTATTGAAATGATGTTATTGCCCTGTCAACAATGTAACAATGACAAATATAAAGAAAGGGACACTTCAGCCTTCTTGCACCCAGTAGCAATATACAGTAGAACTGAATTTACCATTCAGTCACAGATCTAGAGTTTTCTGTTTGTTATTGATCACTTTGATTGCTATGTAATTACAACCACACCTTGTGGAGACTGTAAAAAAAAAAATAGAGAGACAAACTTAAAGTAAGAGAGGAAGGGACATTTATTTTAATTTTATTCACACCAGAAACAAAGTATATGCTTTAACTGAATCAAAGACGCAGTAACAAACCTTTTAGATTATGGTTTTCATTGTGAACATCAAATTGTCTATCGAAATATCTCACTTAAAACCCAATTAGCTTGTTTAAATACGTGTGTCTGAATATGAAGGTGTTATATTTCTGAATATCTTCTATGGAGTGAAGCAAGCAAACATGTCCCAGACACCTTCCAGTCCACACTCACTGTATGTTAAAGTGAAAGTAAACGACCTTGAAATACAATTATGGTTAAGATACAGAATTCTGCTTGGACAGTATGTTGTTGGGTTACATCTCTGAAATGCATGATTCAACTTAGATTGTGTGTTGTCGATTTGAAATTCGTACAATTTCAAATAACATATTACGATCTTTATATATAAATGATATTGCTTGCTGGTTTGGCTGGTGATGCACTCGGCTTTTTTTGGGCAGAATATAGATGGTAAACTCTTCCAGTAACAGGCAACTGAACCGCAGGCTCAGAAATCTAG
Organism: Centroberyx gerrardi; assembly: GCF_048128805.1. Lineage (NCBI taxonomy): Eukaryota > Metazoa > Chordata > Actinopteri > Beryciformes > Berycidae > Centroberyx > Centroberyx gerrardi. The sequence continues at coordinate 24,944,597 of NC_136015.1, read as the reverse complement.
TGGCAACAAGATGTTCCTATGTGAACAGAGCAACAATGCTGAGGCAAGGCAACTCCTTTAGCAACATTGCCCTAAAAGTTACCCTGTGTATCACCACCTTAAGTTTCTTCCGTCATCCTCATGAGTGTTTTCCTAGTTGCTTGAACAGTAAACTGCATGGTGAGTGACTGCATGGAAACCAAATCTCTGACCGAATTCTGCATCGTAAAATGTTTTGTTCAATCATTCAGTATTGAGAGTGTGGGTTTAATCGGTCGTGGTAAAGATGCTGCATGGAGGGTTTTTCTCATGGATATATCACTATGAAATATGCCAGTACACAATAAAAGTACAACAAATCACTGCAAAATGTACATAAAAGCTGGAGACATGAATCTCAGCTGGAGGCAGTGTCAACATTTTGTTAGCAGCTTTGTATCTGCTGCTTGTTAATCCGTTAATTTGCTCTCCAGCGTCCTAACAACAGAACTGATGTTTTCTCAGCCTTTCGCTAACAAGGACACGCGGGAAATGAAATTTCAACAGTTTCGCAGTCAGCATTGTAGAAAGCATCACATGCATGCACTGTGTTTAGAAATACACAGGTGACATATTTTATTAACTCTCACCACATAGAAAGCAGCCAAATATAATGCTAAAAACACATTCATATACTTCTGACAGTGATATATTCCAAGAAAATCCTGCATGAGTCATCTTTAAACCATAAATGCATGATTGTGGTTGTCGTGATAATCCAGCCAGACCATCGTCGACGTCTGTCTCTACCACCTGTTGAGGTCAAAGGTTACACAGTAGCCTATACAACACTGTACAGCTAGCAGCCTGCAGGGTGGTCATGTGAGTAACGTCTGCATGTTGTAAGTATTACTCTGTTTGTGTTTGTGTTTGTTTGTGTCCATCTCTCTCTCTCTCTGTCATCCCTGTGTTTTGCAACTCTTCTCTTTCCAACCCAAGGCCAAGCACAGTATCTGAATGACTATTGATCTGCGTTCACAAACGCTACAAAGGATAGGTGCAGGGATTAGTGGCTTTTACTGCAAAAAGGCTGCACAGTAGGCAATGGAAGTGGTACTACTGCATCAACTAATCAAGCTGGCTTCTGCCTTCCCTACTCAGTCATAATGTCATGTAAAATATCATCTCAAGAAGTAAGAAATGGGCGTACGCTGCATGTTTAGTGAGAAAGAGAGTGGTATTTGATAGATATTTGGCAATAATATAAATAAATTAATAATTTTAAGTTTTATTTCTATAGCACTTTTCTAGACAGTTATAAAGTGTTTTACAGGGAATAAAACTAAGTAAAAGCTAACAGGAATATCGGACATGAATTAAAAACAGGATTACAGAAGGATAAAATGGCAAATGCAAGAGAACAACAGGTAAAAACAAATTAATTATAAAATATGAAATTAGTTGTACTGTGCATGGTTTGGGTCAAATTACTCTCATTTCAACCAGTGAAGTCAAACTTCTGTCCATTGGTCAGTAATAGAGTATTGATTCTTAGTGATTTCACTCAAGACAGGATGTATGAACCTTTTTTAAGAAATTTTTTTTTTTTCCAGTTTTTGGATTGAATCCACCACCTTAACTGGTTGAATAGAAAGTGAATTGACCCCTGAGCCTGTGCCATGCTTCCAGGTTCAGCTCGCCCTGACATCATCGTCTCCTGATTTTTCCCCCTAGATTACGATCAGCCGGTGCCTCTTTTTTTAAACCACGAGCTTCATTGACTCAATAATAAGAGCTCTTTTTACACTCCGATGTAAAGAGATCTGAGTTCGTAGAAGCTCATCTGCACGATGGCTTCTTGATATAACTCAACTTTTGCACGCTGTTTAACTATAAATATCCAGATAGCTTTACGTTTTTACGATACCAATTGAAGACAGTGGATTACTTAATCTGTTAGAACAATTGGAATATGAGTTTACAGATAACAAACCTAATGAATGCCTAGTAAACCTTAAGAGACATTTGCAAGTAGATAATGCAACTCATTTCTCACCATTTAACTTAAACATTGCTGTTCATTTTAACTAGCGACTGTATATCCTAAACTTAACCTTCCTTTTAACTCTGCTTTTAATGTTGTCACTCTGTAACCCTTGGTAACCATGGTAACCCTTGGTAACGCTTGGTAATCCTTGGTTATCAATGGTAACGCTTGGTAACCCTTGGTAACCATGGTAACCCTTGGTAACGCTTGGTAATCCTTGGTTATCAATGGTAACGCTTGGTAATCCTTGGTTATCAATGGTAACGCTGGATAATCCTTGGTAATCAATGGTAACCCTTAGTAATCAATGGTAACCCTTGGTAACCCATGGTAACCTTTGGTAACCCTTGGTAACGCTTGTCCCTCTGTGTCTTTTGCTCCTTCCTTCCTGTCCCGCCCCCCACTTCCTGTCCCGCTAACCCAATCAAAAAACACCAAACCGTTCCAAAACGCTGCTTCCTGTGGTGGCGGGGGTGGCCATCTTTGTTTGGGGTTTTGACTGACTGTCTGCCCGCCTGACTGACCTACTGATTGGCTGACTGGCTCGCCGCGTGGTTGGTTGGTTGGCCGGCTGGCTGGTTGGTATCCCAGAGGGCGGCGATGTCACTGACGGCGGCACTGTCCCTGCAGTCCGACTGCCGTCCAGCACCTACCAGAACTACGGCGAGGTGGAGGAGGACGACCCCTACCGCTACGGCGGCGGTTACCCCTCCGAGTACTACCAGCCCAACTACCCGGCCCCGCGGCCCGTGGCGCCCGATGACCCCGCGCTCTCCCTGGACGACGTCGAGCTGAGGTCCCCCGGGGTCCACCGCACCTCCAGGAGCCTGACGGAGGGAGAGGAGGGAGGGGAGGGCGGGGCGGAGGAGAGGATTAACCTGAAGAGGAGGCTAAAGAGAGGGGCGAAGAAGTCGCCGGGGACTAATTAATCGAGGGGAGGTGATTGGAGGAGGGAGGGCCGCTCGGCGTTTCTGATTGGGCGGTGTGGAGCCGTTAAGGACTAATCAACAAGTGCCTGATGTAGAGGATTTCTTATGGACCTTGTAGAGGGGGGGTGGGGTGGGGTGGGGGGACATGGTTGGGACTCAGCGCTATTTTAACTTTTGTTTGTTTCAATTGAAAGAAGGAGATTTATTGGCGTTCCACTTCCTGATATTGATTAAGCTGAACTGGGGTTTATATTCCAGAGTCTCCTAGTCCCAGTTCATCTCTCTGGCTGGACGATGGTGAGAGATAAAATGTATGTTTAATTGTTTCTGTGGTCAGATTCATATTTCCAAAACATTTTGTCATCATTTCATTGGAGACATTTGGACAATTTACCCGGCCTTCCTTTACCCGGTTTCAGGTTGTTGTTTTTTTCACTCTTGGGTGTCATTTTTTGCTTTTTATCGTTTGCCTGGTTGGTTAAGTGCCTCCTAATGGTTTTGCTAGAATATTCTGGAAGAAATTTCAAAGTACATAATGAACAGTGGTAGAGCTATATAGTATAGATACACACAGGCCATTCAGATACTCACAGGGTACAGCTAAGTCGCTAGCAATACTATCAGTCTCTCTGTATTAGCATTACAAAGTTATTATGTCTCACCCTTTTACAGTCTGTTGACAGCAGACAGAGACAAATACATAAGAGTCACCATGGCTAACATCATGACAGACTAAGAAAAATACAAAAACTTTTTAGATTTGATACACCAATGATCTAAAAATATGTGGTTTGGATGGTTATGTATGCACCCTGCTAGCATGTTTTTCCAGCTTAGCCTCGCCTCTCTGTGTGTATCTGTAGTAGCATTACAGTAGCTGCAGACCAGAACAGTTCACCTCCATTCATTGTCTATGAGAAGCAAATAACCGTGAACGTACAGCATGATGGGATAGGTGGCAACACAAACCAGGCCCACAACACATGGTGTGTAACTTTACCGGCAGTGGCCTAAAACGCTTCAGCTGCTAACTTTAGCTCTGGTAGGCTAAACAAGTAAAGTTAGCTTGCTAGCCTAAGGCTGCGTTCTCACATAAGAGTTTTTTTGTGAGGAAAAATAAAAAGCGGATCACAATAACGTTATCTGACGTTAGCTGAGCAGCTGGCTAGCTAGCTGGTTAGCACTTCTAGGAGATAATACAGTGTTGTGCAACAAGCAGTTTACCAGATATTCACAATACACGTCCGGTATAATCCCGACCAGATGATCAGGATACAACACTGAAATGATGTATAGCCGATGTCTAAGGTGATCGACTCTCAAGTTCAAGTCCTCAGTGCACACGTCTGAGTCGAGTCATGAGTCAGCAAAATAAATAAAATAGTAAAATACAACAGTTCTCCATAAGAAAACAATCTTAATCAAACAGAAAATTTGCCCCAGAAAACACACCTGATGAAACGCCAACAGCAACGATTTTTGATAGAGCAAGAAAATGTTGTTTGGTCTGCATGTAGGCTACTGTAAATCTTCACCTCAGCAGAGTTTACTTTACTTGATGGCATGTGTAAATCTGGCTCATAATACTGCAGAGCTCTTATTAAATGGGTTTTATACTGATAATGTTGATTTTAGTACCTCCATTCATTTGTTATGAGGAAGCCCCCAAACTGTGGAACCAGGTAATTTCCAGATTCAGAACGGAAAAACAAGGAAATTATTTATTCTGATTATGAAATAGCCCAAAGGCAATGTAATATTTTGCATGTTTTTGTTTTTCTATGTAATTTTGCCATGTGAGGTATCAGCCTATCATGTTTTTTTTAGATTAATAGTTACATTTTACTGTTACATAAAAAGATAAGCTTTTGTTTTAATGACTGGAGTCGTATACAGTTAACCAAGCATTCCTACAGTGTTAAACTCCAACCATGCTTGCTCATTGTATTTCCACAGTGTGGCGTCATTGGGAGTTTCTAAAATGAAATAAGGTGTATTATAATAAGACTATAACAGTTTAATATGCGAGAGAGATTATATTTCTTTGTAAATGTATAATGGTTTTATTGCCAGGTTTCTGGATCTTTCTGTGGCTGTCGGCCATCTTGTCTTGGTATGAGTTGTCAGGCCTGTATCAGACAAGCAGAGGGCAATTTGGTCACATTTAACAAATATTATGAGAGAAAAATGAATTTCGATTTTAAAAACTATTTTCTACTTTTTGTAATTTTTTTTTATTCTTTGCCTCATTGTATCCTTTGTTTTTTTGAGTGTAACACCTCCTGCTTCTAGTTAATAACGAGCAAGCATTTAATAATTTAATCTAAATTGGAATCCATTTTCATCCGCCTCCAAATTGCCCTCTGCATACCAGGACAAAACACAATGGGTCTCAGTAATTAATATTTACATACTGTATGTGGAAAATGCCAAATAGCTGAGCAAAGACTGATTTGATAACAGAAACACACACGCCAAATGGTTTTTTTTAACTACATTTTAAGTTGGAATGTGTTTGATGGCATTCATGAAATTAATTTGTTACATTGTGTTTTTACACGGCTGGAGATCCATTAAATGAAAGGAATCCAATTATTTGGAAGAAATAGGTGCCCCTGATTTGTTCACCCCTGGATGTGACGTTTTCTCGTTCAGAGCTAATTAATTTGGCCCAAAATCAAGCGCACTTTAAATTTTTCAAATATGTTGGAAGCGTTTCAGTTCAGTGTTGCTGTGGGAAAAACAGAGTAATGAGGAAACCAAACGGGCCGCAGTGGAACCGTTCATCTACACCTCTGACCGGGATATGTTTTAACAAAAAAAAAAAAAAAAAATCAAGGAAGTAATTTATTTTTTACTTGGTATTGATTTTTCTCAAAACAATAAAATTGAAGTACAACCGTTGTGGCTGGTGGAGTCTCTCCGGACTGTTTGGTTATTTATTAGCCAGATAAACGTGTTGATTTCCCTCAGCAGGCGGTGGGAGCGCTCCGTACGGTCTCATTAAACTGGAATCACAGGCTGAGCTGCACTAAGAAGATGTTTATTGGAAATCAGCAGGTTGACTGGAGCATCGGTCTGTTTTTTATTTGTCTGTTTGTCTATCCAGCTACAGTACTTTCTTTACTTTCCTGTCTACCTTCTACCTACTTACTGATCTACCTTCTACCTACTTACTGATCTACCTTCTACCTACTTACTGATCTACCTTCTACCTACTTAACACGCTCACGCCACATGGGACTTAAAGCGATGTTGAACTTTGGCAGTACTTTGGGTTGTGTAGCTTCCTGGCCATGATATTATAAATAGACAAAAAACGTGACTTGTTTTTTATATATTGGCAGAATCTGCTTTGTCAAAGTCCTGTCTCCCACCTTTTTTCATCTACTTACTGGTAAACGTACTATTTCCTTGGTTCCATCAGCATAAGTTTCCTCCGACCGGATTTCGGTGTTCGGTAGTCGAAAGTCTTCCCATCATCCCACTTCGTCCCATATGACGTGAACGCAGCATTACCTTCCTACCTACCTGACGACCTGCTCGTCTGATTACCTGACTTCTTACAGACCTACCTGACTGACTGCCTACCTGCTGACTGATCTACCTGCTGACTGATCTCCCTGCTGACTGATCTACCTGCTGACTGATCTACCTGCTGACTGATCTACCTGCTGACTGCCTACCTGCTGACTGATCTACCTGCTGACTGATCTACCTGCTGACTGCCTACCTGCTGACTGATCTACCTGCTGACTGCCTACCTGCTGACTGATCTACCTGCTGACTGATCTACCTGCTGACTGATCTACCTGCTGACTGATCTACCTGCTGACTGATCTACCTGCTGACTGCCTACCTGCTGACTGATCTACCTGCTGACTGATCTACCTGCTGACTGATCTACCTGCTGACTGATCTACCTGCTGACTGCCTACCTGCTGACTGATCTACCTGCTGACTGCCTACCTGCTGACTGATCTACCTGCTGACTGCCTACCTGCTGACTGATCTACCTGCTGACTGATCTACCTGCTGACTGATCTACCTGCTGACTGATCTACCTGCTGACTGATCTACCTGACTGACTGCCTACCTGCTGACTGATCTACCTGCTGACTGATCTACCTGCTGACTGATCTACCTGTAAACCTACAGTATCTACCGTTCTACCTACCTCTACTTGGTAACCTCCCTACCCAACCTAATTGACAACTTAACCACTTATCTCCCTGACTACATTCTCTACCTACCTTCCTTCCTACACTCCTACCTTCCTACACTCCTACCTTCCTACGCTCCTACCTACACTCCTACCTTCCTACCTACCTACCTTCCTTCCTACACTCCTTCCTTCTTACATTCCTACCTTCCTACGCTCCTACCTACGCTTCTTCCTATTCTCCTACCTACACTTCTACCTACCTTCCTTCCTACACTCCTACCTTCCTTCCTACACTCCTACCTTCCTTCCTACACTCCTACCTTCCTACGCTCCTTCCTACACTCCTACCTTCCTGCGCTCCTACCTACGCCTCTACCTTCCTATTCTCCTACCTACACTTCTACCTTCCTACCTACCCTCCTTCCTACCTACCTACCTACCCACTCTACTTCTTCCTACCAACCTGATTAACATCTTACCTGACAACCTTCCTACTTTCCTACCTACCTGAGTATCTGGCTACTTACCTACCTACCTGACTGCCTTCTTACCTGACTACAGTCTATCTACCAATCTTCCTTCCTACCTAGCCTCCTACCCTTCTACCCTCCTGAGTATCTTCCTACCTACCTAGCCTCCTACCTTCCTACCTAGCCTCCTACCTTCCTACCTACCTGAGTATCTTCCTACCTGACTGCCTTTCCACCTACTTGATTCCCAGCCTAATTGAGTCCTTGACCACTTACCTTCCTACCTACCTACCTGGCTTCCTACTTGCCAAGGTGTGTGTGTGTGTGTGTGTGTGATAAAGAAAGACAGACAAGGTGTGTGTGTGTTAGAGAGAGAGAAAGATGAGATGAAAGATTACACACTGTGGGATCACATACTGTAGCCTAATAAACTGCAAGTCTTTAGAGAGAGAGGAGTGGTAGAGAGAGAGAGATATAAAGAGAGAGAGAGACTGACTGACAGTAGAGGAGTGTGTAGGAGAGGCAGCGTCTCTTGGAGAGGAGAGAGAGTGTTTCTCCACTTTGTCTCCTCTGGTGGTCTCTGTAAAAACACCAGGAACTGCCTTTTAACAGGACACACACACACACACATACCTGTCCCATCCTGCCAAGATTAAAATTCTTGGTAAAATGGCTGTGTTGTTTTTATTTTTGGCCGTGAAAATGGTCAAATTTAAAGATAATGAATATCGTCTATCAGCGGCTTCAGTTCCAAAAATATCAATATCAGTATCGGTCTTCAAGAACCCACATGGGTCGAACCAGAGTGTGTGTGCATTCCTGCTCACTCTCTCCTCTCCTCTCCATTTCCACCTCTCTCTCTCTCTTTTCTCTGTCATTCACACATGGAAAGAACACACACACACACGTTATGAGGATTCTTCTCTCTTCAGGCATGTCATGTCATGATCACTTCATAGTTAAAAAGTATTCAGGTCAAGTAGTGACTGTACTGAACATGGAGGGTACAGAGGCAGCTGCCCCTCCCTCCCTCCCACACACACACACACACACACCCTTTTGACCTTTTGAAGCTATCATTTTACCAATCCACAAGATCTGATGTAACTCAGCTCTGAGGAAAGGGTTAGAGGGTGAGAAAACATAATAAATCACATTAGACAGGATTCATTTTCTTGAAATAAAAATTGAATTAAAGCTGCGGCATGAAGCATTTTTAAACATCAGTACATTGTCAAATTAACTGTGATAGCTCGGTATAATGACTGTAAACCAACAAGAGCATGATGGAGATGATTGTTCTCCTCTATCTCACTCCAGTAGTATTGTCAGTTCTAGTGTTTCTCCACATTAAGACTACATTTCCCATCAGCCCTGTTGCTTCCTGCCCCCCCTCCCCTCAACATGTTGGAAGTGATTTCTCCATCCTCCTTTCCCTCCTTCCACCATCTGCTGCCAGAAACTCTTTCAGCTTTAGCTCCGTTTGCTCTGGAAGAACAGAACCTCTTCCTGTTTTGTGCCGTAAAGCGATCCAGCAGATTTCCCTCCAGATCCACCAGGTGGAGAAACTATGGAGGATGCAGAGTAGAGGCTGGTAGAGGCTGACAGGCTGACCGCTGATGGACTGGTGTGTTTATGATAACTATACTAATGTCCTGAAATTAATGTGGTAATGATTTATTGATGTTAAAATGCTACATGTAGCACCTTTAAACCAACAAAGTTATTTCCACACCTGCAACACACTTATGAGAGGAAGTGTGTCAGGGTTATGTGTTTGTGAAATCAAGTGTCTATCTACTATCTCCTATTTTACAATATATAGAGGTGGCTTTATACTAAATGTAAAAAATGAATAGGCTTGTGACCTAAAGGTTGCCTGTTCGAATCCCTGGACCGGCTGGGAAAATCAGAAAATCACAAATATACAGTACATCCAATTTTCTGTGTAAATATGTGTGTGTGTGTGTGTGTGTGTGTGACAGAGAGACAGAGTGTTTGGAAGTGGAGGTAGCATGTGTAAAGTGCTTCCTGTAGTGTTTAATTGGGCAGGTTGAGGAGCCTCTTGGGGGGGGGAAAAAAAAAAAGCATTGTAGGTTGAAGTACATGAGTGGGCGATTCGTTCACGTTTACCAAGTGGGATGTGGGCAGGGAAATCAATTTTTCCCCACGTTACCGCTGAAATCTGCTGCTGCTGCTGTGTGTGTGTTGACCTCTGTCTGCTGTGTTGTCATGTGAACTGTTTGCACCCGCCGGACTGATGATTGTACATCACATTTGCATTTTAAAGGATAAGTTTGGCTATTTTGGGCCGATATATAATGAGTCTTTTCATCCCTGCAGTACTTGGACCCACAGACAATATTGGCTCCGGAGCCAATATTGTCCATGTACTACATTTACCTCGTGCTCTTATCCAGAGTGACTTCCAGTGACTGCAACAGTAGAATCGGATTCAATTCCTACATTGCAAGCAACCAAAAGCTGGGAAAAGAATTTAAAAAAAAACTAGAAGGCACTCGGACCCAAACACATCGTTCCTGTCATGTAAATCTTAATTCAGATGATTTCTTGAGCCTGCAAACAGACTGTTAGGATTTGGAATCAAGTCTCTATCTCCATTAGTTTCATAGTTAATCATCTAATGGTAGAAAACCCAAATCCGGATCACCACCAAAATCAAATCAGTGTTTCCTTGGCACAACGCCGATCTGTCCACCAACTTTCATGGAAATCCATTCCCAAGTTTTTTGAGATATCTGCTGTCAGACAGACTAGAAGTCACTCTGTAGCTCAAACCTTTGCCAACGCTGAAATTCTCCAACTTGAAAAGCTGCAGCAGCAGTTTGTTTATCTTCTGGGTTTGATAGTCTGACGAAACAGCAGTGCAAGATAGCAGCCGACAAGTCCCGGATGTCGGACATTCCCACCGGCGCATGAACGCAGCATAATAATTACAGCTAAAAGACAAAAAACATCTGATGGTGGAAATCCTAGATACGGATCAGCACCGAAATCTAAGCAAAATCAAAAACTGATCCTCGAGCCAAGAGCGATCCGTCCACCAACTTTCAGCCAAATCCAAACTTCTTGCCGAATCCTTTTTGAGACATCTTGCTTTCAAACCGACAGACAGACAGGGATGAAAAGGCAATAAAAACTGAGGAGAGGCAGAAACTTTTTTCTCCAAGATAAGAGGAAGTGACAGGAGGAGGAGAGGAGGAAGACTCGAGGAACTTCTCGAATGTGATGTGAAGCGTCTCCGCCGCGGCAGCTCGTCCGTACAAGACACATTTCCCGTTAGGACCAATAAATTATCATTAATTCATCCGTCCGCCAAGGATGCCGCTTAATAATTTAAGCGCTAACATGGAGGAGTCGGTCCCGGCTTAATTCGCCCCCGGGCGATACTTCGCTCCCTGCACCCTCTTTGCCGTGTCGTGTTTCATTTTGCGTGCGTGATGCGTGCCGAGCCGCAGCCGGTCCCAACACCGCCTCTGACTCATGTTAAAATGGCGGGTCGTTTGAAGCTGCGGCAGCGGCGCGGCGCGGCGGCGTGCCCGGACTCCCATGTCGAGGGGCTTTGAACAGCAGCCAAGTGTCCGTGTTCAGACTCGCCCCGCCGCCTCGCCCCGCCGCCGCACGCCTCGCCTCGCCTCGCCGCGCCTCGCCGCGCCTCGCCGGGTGATGTAAGGCAAGCCGCCGGGATCAAATGAGGCATTTTCCTCCCCGATGGGAAGAGCTGCGCCGTAAATCACGGGGAGTTGTGAGGCGCTGCAGCTGCAGAACACACAGAGGGAGGGGGGGGGGGGTCAGGAGGGGAGGGTCCTATCTGCATGGACACACACACACACACACACACACACACACACTCTCTCTCTCTCTCTCTCTCTCTCTTTATTTCTCTTTCTTTTTCCTCTCACTCAGTTGCATCCTTCCGTTCACTCACATTTTCAAATCAAAATCTTTTCTTCTGTCCTTTAATTTTCTTCCCTTTTTTTTTCCTTCTGTCTTTTCTCTCTTTCTAATCTTCTTCTCTTCTATTCTTCTCTTTGACTTCTCATCTATTGTCTTCTGTTCTTTCCTTTTCTCTCTCTTTCTCACTCTCTCTTCTGTCTTTCCTCTCTCAGTTGCATCATTCAGTTCACTCTCACTCATCACATCTTTTCTGTTCTTTTTTCTTCCCTTTTCTTTTCTCTTCTACTCTTCTTCTCTTCTTTCGTTCTTTCTGTTCTTTCCCTCTCATCTTTTCTTCTTGTCTTTTTTCATGACTTTCTTTTCTATTCATCTACTGTCCTTTCCTTTTCTTCCATATCAGTCTCATCCTATCATATTACACATTGTGTTACATTCCATTCTTTTCTCTCGCATGTTTTTGTCATAATACACACAATTTTCTCACTCACACACACACACACACACTCACACACACACACACACACACACACGCTTATCCTCTAATATATTACTCTCTCTCTTTCTCTTTCTTTTCCCTCTCTTTCTCAGTTGCATCCTTCAGTTCTCTCTCACTCTTGCGGACACATTTTCAAATCAAAATCCTTTCTTCTGTTCTTTTTTCTTCCCCTTTCTTCTCCTTTTTCTTTTCTCTTCTACTCTGCTTCTGTTCTTCTCTTCTTTCTGTTCCTTCCGTCTCATCTTTTCTTCTCTTGTCTTTTCTCTTTTCTGTTCTTCTGTTCTTTGACTTTCTTTTCATCTACTGTTCTGTCATATTGTACATTGTGTTACATTCCATTCTATTCTCTCGCATGTTTTTGTCATAATACACATTTACTCTCTCTCTCTCTCTCTCTCTCTCTCTCTCTCTCTCTCTCTCTCTCTCACACACACACACACACACATTCTCCCTCTCTTCATTTCTCTTTCTTTTCCCTCTCTTTCTCAGTTGCATCCTTCAGTTCTCTCTCACTCTTGCGGACACATTTTTTCAAAATCAAAATCTTTTCTTTCCTGCTCATCTTTTCTTCTCTTGTCTTTTCTCTTTTCTGTTCTTCTGTTCTTTGACTTTCTTTTCTTTTCATCTATTTTCTTCTGTTCTGTCCCTTTCTTCCATATCAGTCTCATCCTATCATATTGCACATTGTATTGCATTCCATTCTATTCTCTCCCATCTTTTTGTCGTAATACACACACAATTTTTTCACTCACTCACACACACACACACACACACACACACACACACACACACACACACACACACACACACACACATCAGCTGCGTTGTTATTTGGTCCTGCTGTGCACTTCCTGCTGTCTGTGATAACCAATCAGCATCGTCATTACTCATCTCTGCAGAAATAACCCCCAGGTGTGTGTGTGTGTGTGTGTGTGTGTGTGTGTGTGTGTGTGTGTGTGTGTGTGTGTGTGTGGGAGGGGGTTAGGTCTTCTTCCTCTGACTGACAAAATAAACACCTGACCCTGCGCACACACACACACACACACACACAAATAAAGCCATGCTCAAACTCATGAAAACTGAAAACAGTGCACATGTGAACATCCTACCTGTCTGCACACACACACACACACACACACACACACACAGACACACACAAACGACACAGTACACTGCAGACACAACACACAAGCTCTCTATCTGTTCTGCCTCTTTCTCTCTCTCTCACACACACACACACACACATACAATCATACTTACTATATATGACCAACAACTCACAAATTATACATTATTTTCTGTATATGCAAAATACTGCCACCATTACCACACATATACACACACATACATACATACACACATATACACACAAATGACACAAGTGCACTGCAGACACAAGACAAATGCTCTCTCTCTCTCTCTCTCTCTCTCTCTCTCTCGCTCGCTCGCTCTCTCTCTCACACACACACACACACACAGCTATTCTCTTCAAGAGCCCATTTCACCACTGGAACAAACCCATGTCCTGGACCTGATTTGAAGTGAGTGCAGCACTTTGTCACTGCAGACCTCCGCACCTGAAACCAGTCCAGCAGCAGCAGAACATTCAGGAACACCTGGCTGTCGATCTGAGGCCGAGGCCGGTCGAACCTCCTGAAGAGCCGACTGTAAGAAGCAGGTTGAACCTCCTGAAGAGCCGACTGTAAGAAGCAGGTTGAACCTCCTGAAGAGCCGACTGTAAGAAGCTGGTTGAACCTCCTGAAGAGCCGACTGTAAGAAGCAGGTTGAACCTCCTGAAGAGCCGACTGTAAGAAGCAGGTTGAACCTCCTGAAGAGCCGACTGTAAGAAGCAGGTTGAACCTCCTGAAGAGCCGACTGGACAGAAGCAGGTTGAACCTCCTGAAGAGCCGACTGGACAGAAGCAGGTTGAACCTCCTGAAGAGCCGACTGTAAGAAGCAGGTTGAACCTCCTGAAGAGCCGACTGTAAGAAGCAGGTTGAACCTCCTGAAGAGCCGACTGTAAGAAGCAGGTTGAACCTCCTGAAGAGCCGACCGTACAGAAGCAGCTTCACCCTGACAGCAGGGATGTGTTGCATCTCTCTAATGAGCCACCAGGCAAATGCTGCTAAATTGTGAGTTTGTTTCACTTTTGTGCAGATTGTAGTTTTAGTTCTACAAACATTTCTCAGAGGCAGAGCTGCTCTGATTGGTTGAGTTAAACCTCAGTGGGCGGAGCCAAAGAACCACAGTTTTTCTGGTTAGTTAGATAACTGGCAAACGTAAATAAATATATAAATATATAAATTCATTCATTATGAAGAACCATGATGTTGAAGGTCAGCAGCTAGCTAACTAGCTTACCTAGCTAGCTAGGCTAGTATGGCTAGTTTGAACTTGAAGGTCAGCTAGCTAACTAGCTAACCTAGATAACTTAGTATGATAGATTGTATTTTTTCAGTTAGCAGCAGAGCGCTAGGCTTCATAATATTAGCTTCCTCCTCTCTTACCTCTTGTCTTTTTCACTGAGCTTCAGTCTGATGTTACTTAGACAGAAAAACTGTGGTTCTTTGGCTCCGCCCACTGAGGTTTAACTCAACCAATCAGATTATTTCTTCCTCCAGAGCAGCTCTGCCTCTGGGAAATGTCTGCAGAACTAAAACTCCAATCTGCCACATTTGTAGACAGTCAACCACCATTTGAGTTCATATTCTATAAATATACCCTGCTGGTGAAATATTGAAAGTCAAATATTGAAATATTGAAAGATAAAAAACCTTTAGCTAAAGGGCAAAAACCCTGTGACAGCCCTGCAGCTCCTCTGAGATCCATGGATCAAACAGAACCACAGGAATGAAAAACTTCAGCTGCTTTTGGAGAAAAATTGACAAAACTTTAATATTAAAAACCAAAGGGGTTCAGCTGCCACAGCCTGCATCAGGGTTCGTGACCCTTTTTCAGCTTCACCCTGCTGCATATTGACACAGTTAGACACATTTCCACATGGGAGCCGCCGAGCACAACCACAGTCTGCAGTGGAGCGACGACGGGGGTCAGCTGCGACGACCAGGAAGCCCAGCAAACATTTTCACACTGAATAGATGTTGATATGAAGGCCGAGCCTGGTTCCAGACTCCTGAACCACGAGCGGGGCGCATCTGGTGTTTCCCACGGCTTGTTCTCGCTCGGAGAAACAATCGAGCCAATCAGAGCCTTTGTGGGCGGGGTTAGTGCCGTTGCCTCACAGCAAGAAGGTTGCGGTGCCCCGGTCCTTTCTGTGTGGAGTTTGCATGTTCTCCCCGTGTTTGCGTGGGTTTCCTCCCACAGTCCAAAGACATGCAGCTCAGGTGGACTGAAGACTCTAAATTGTCCATAGGCCTGAGTGTGTTTGTGTAGTATGATGTATGATGTGTGTAATCTAGTAAAATGATGTATATGATGTATAGTATGTGTACGATGTAGTTAATGATGTATGTGAAGTATGTAGCCTATATGACATAGATGTGTATATGTAGTATGTAGTATGTAAGTATGATGTAGTATGACATGTACTGTATATGATGCTATGTAGCCCGTTGAGACATGCTTGAGATAAATGAACAAGACTAGACAAGACTAATGTTTGAACCGAAAAATCGTTTGAGCAACGGTTTTTCATTGGCATTTCGGCAGAATAGATTTCTTGAATTTGAAAATTGATAACGTCAGAGCGGCCGGAAACGTCAGTCACTAGTGATCGGGTCAGATACGTCAGTCACTAGTGATTGGTTCAGATACATTGTCACTAGTGATCGGGGTTCAGATACGTCAGTCACTAGTGATCGGGGTTCAGATACGTCAGTCACTAGTGATCGGGGGTCAGATACGTCAGTCACTAGTGATCGGGGTTCAGATACATCAGTCACTAGTGATCGGGTCAGATACGTCAGTCACTAGTGATCGGGTCAGATACGTCAGTCACTAGTGATCGGGTCAGATACGTCAGTCACTAGTGATCAGGGTTCAGATACGTCAGTCATTAGTGATCGGGGTTCAGATACATCAGTCACTAGTGATCAGTTCAGATACGTCAGGCACTAGTGATTGGTTCAGATACATCAGTCACTAGTGATCGGTTCAGATACATCAGTCACTAGTGATCAGTTCAGATACGTCAGGCACTAGTGATTGGTTCAGATACATCAGTCACTAGTGATCGGTTCAGATACATCAGTCACTAGTGATCGGGTCAGATACGTCAGTCACTAGTGATTGGTTCAGATACGTCATCACTAGTGATCGGGGTTCAGATACGTCAGTCACTAGTGATCAGTTCAGATACGTCAGTCACTAGTGATCAGTTCAGATACGTCAGTCACTAGTGATCGGCTCAGATACGTCAGTCACTAGTGATCGGCTCAGATACGTCAGTCACTAGTGATCAGTTCAGATACGTCAGTCACTAGTGATCGGCTCAGATACGTCAGTCACTAGTGATCAGTTCAGATACATCAGTAGTGATCAGTTCAGATACGTCAGTCACTAGTGATTGGTTCGGGGAAAATCAACCCTGCCACAGAAAACGGCTAACGAGGAGGAAATCTCAACTGAAAATGGAGTGGAACCAGATGGATTCAGTCTGAATATCAGACCTGCACCAGTGCTGATCACTTGTGTAAATACAGCTCCAAAATGAAAGTTGAGACGATGTGCTTAGTCGTAGCCATGGATGCTAGCTACAGACGTCTGTGGTTACAGTCCTGCTGAACTATTTTTTTGGCGGATCAAGCCTGTCTGTAAATTAATTTCGTTGATAATAAAATCATTTTAAATCAATATTTCATGTCAAATGATTACTGTCTTTAGTGAGTAGCTGTGTATTAACATGCAGGATAATGAACAGGGAACCTCCTCTCTGCGTCAGGGTCTTGATTCATCCTGTGGAGGATTATTTTGCGATGATGTGCGTCATCCTCACATAAAGACTCGGCTCCTCTTTGTTTCCCGGTGAATATCTGCTGTTGTGCTGACGCTCAGCCTGTCATCATCACAAGAGCTCAGAGTGGTTAAGTACAGTAATTACAGCTCTTTAGATCTGACTAGGTTGATTATAATCGCCTCTGCAGTTAAAGTAGGATTCCAATTACAATGTAGAATTTGCACTTGTGTAGAGTGGAGACACTTTTCTCTTTTTTTCCATTGACGATTCATATTGTAATCATAATTTATGCTGACAACAAATGGGAAACAAATAAAATCACATATTTACATCGCCTTGTACGTCGTTTTCTCTCTTACTCCTCTCTCTCTACACTGTATTTCTTCCTCTCTCTCTCTCTCTCTCTCTCTCGCTCACACACACACACACACACACACACCACTAGACGCGGCTCTGTCAAAGCATTCAGTTATAAGAACATTAGGTCGGAGGTTACCTAAATCTGCGAGCCGTGGGATCCGAGGCTCGCCTGCCCTCCCGCTTCTATCTGCGGTCACCTTTGACCTTTGACCTTCACTGAGGTGTGTGAGTGACAGCCGAGGCGCGGCTCTCAACACCGAGATGAAAGACGTCTCGACACAACCTGCTCACCTCTCTGTTTTTTCTCCCCAACACGCAGCACTGTGCTTTCAAGCTGACTGGATGCTGCCCTCATGTGGTAACACTGACATGTGACATAAAAGGTAAAAGCTTTTGGAAAGAGAGAGTTCTGTAGTTCTTTTCAGTCTTTAACGGTGAGTCGCCCGCTACGTTTAACACGGCAAAGACAGAAACAGGATCTTTACACGCTGGATGTTGGTTTATTCAGCAACATTTCAACCTCTTTCACCTTTTGTAACAGGATTTTAGATGTGGAAACACAGTGGTTCTCAACGTAGGGTCCGGGCACCACCAGGGGTCCTTGAGGGGGTTCCAGGGGGTCCCCAGCAAACTGATGAATTGATAAACTTCAGCATTATTTAATTTACAAGCAGTTAACACAATTACACAATGTAGAAGAATGACTGTTTTGATCATAGTTTCTCTGTTTTCTCTCTACCTGCAATACAGACAGTCGAGGGATTCTGGACAAAATCATATCTAGCAATAAAAATATTCTCAGATTTGAGAGACAAAATCTCATCAAATGGGGGTCTGTGGT